>NW_007091238.1:0-329 GCF_000164805.1 Carlito syrichta
GCGGCCTCGACCTGCTGGGTGGACTCAGGTGATCCTTCCACCTCAATCTTCCCTGTAGCTGGAACTACAGGTGTGCACTACCATTCCCAGTTTATTTTATTTTTTATTATTTTTTTTTTTTTTGAGTTGGAGTCTCACTCGGTCGCCCAAACTGGGGTGCAGTGGCCACTTCCGGCCACCGCAGCCTCGCCTGCTGGGCTCCGGCGACTCTTCCGCCCCAGCCTTCCAAGTAGCCGGAATTACAGGCATGCGCTACCATGCCCAATTGATTTTTTTTTTTTTAATTGTAGAGATGAGGTCTCGCTGCCCAGGCGGGTCTCGAACCCGCG
>NW_007091239.1:0-469 GCF_000164805.1 Carlito syrichta
GAATTCATATGGAAACACAAACATCCAAGAATAGCCAGAACAATCCTGAGCAAAAAAAAAAAAGCAGGTGGTATCACAATACCAGACTTCAAGCTTTACTGTGAAGCTACAATCATCAAAACAGCTTGGTATTGGTACAGGAACAGGCATATAGATCAATGGAACAGAATTGAGATTCCAGAAGCAAAACTTCAACTTCTCAACCAACTCATCTTCGACAAAGCCCCCACCACTTACCACTGGGGAGAGGCGAACCTATTCAGTAAATGGTGCTGGTAAAACTGGCTGACCACATGCAGAAGACTGAAACAGGATCCCTATCTATCCCCATGCACAGAGGTTAACTCCAAATGGATCAGAGACCTAAATGTAAAACCTCAAACCATAAGAACCTTAGAAAAGGAAGGAAATACTCTCATGGAAATCAGAACTGGCATCCAATTCCTGAACAAAACCCGAAACCCACAGG
>NW_007091240.1:0-739 GCF_000164805.1 Carlito syrichta
CATAATCATTGTCTGTTTCACATGGAAGCAGGAGAAATAGAGAAATGGACCTATAGAGTAGTTTCTATATACATCTATCCTCATATGTGTAACTGCACATATATGCATACTCTAATACATAGTTATCTCTTATAATACAAGAGAGGACCCCCCAAAACCAGAATTAATTTATTCAAAATTGTGCATCTATTCTTACATGTTTAAACTTCAGTCACCTTCAAAGTACTCTTCATTTTATATAATATATCTGAGATACTTTTTCCACTGTTCAAAACAATTTTAAACTTATCATTTTGGGTTTTTAGTGCTTCTGCCATATTTTGTTTCACCTCTTCCACATCAGCAAAATATTTCCCCTTTGAGGATTTTTTTCATCTGGGGAAATAAACAAACAATATATATATATATATATATTTTTTTTTTTTAATTTGTTTATAAAAGATTTTTTATATAATCTCCCCAATATAGGTCTCTTCTAATAAATGCATATATATCTTATACTTTATAGATATCACTCTAATATATAGTTATCCTTTTCTCGCTTTTTCTTTCTCTCTCTCTTTCTATGTATGTATATATATATATAAAAGCTCTCCATTTTTCATTTCTCTCTCTCTCTATGTGTGTGTATATATATGCGTGTGTATGTATATATATATATACATATATATGTATATATGTATATATATATGTATATATATATACTTCATCTGCTGTCTTTTTATCTGTATAGATTTTA
>NW_007091241.1:0-336 GCF_000164805.1 Carlito syrichta
CAGCCTCGACCTGCTGGACTCCGGCGATCCTTCTGCCTCAGCCTTCCAAGTAGTCGGCACTACAGGCATGTGCTACCATGTCCGGCTTTTTGATTTATTGTGGAGATGAGGTCTCACCAAGTTGCCCGGGTGGGTCTGGAACCCGCTGGCTCAGGCAATTCACTCGCCTCGGCCTCCCAAAGTGCTGGGATTACAGGCTGAGCCACCGAGCCCGGTCTCAATTTTTCTATAAACCTAAAACTGCTCGAAAAATAGTTACAAATTAAAAAATAAGCCGGGCTCGGTGGCTCAGCCTGTAACCCCGCGCCTTTGGGAGGCTGAGGTGAGTGGATTGCC
>NW_007091242.1:0-922 GCF_000164805.1 Carlito syrichta
TATAACAATTAATTCAAAACTTATTCTTGAACTACAAAACCTTACCATGACTTATATGAGCTTCATATATCTAAACTTTAATTTTTATATAATCTGATGATTGAACTTTAATACTATACTATATCTTATTAAGCTAAGAACTTATCGTTAATTCTTTCATAAATCTTATGGTAGTTGTCATACTCTTGAACAGGGAAATGTATGGTTGCCATGACGATGGCCATGGGCTGGAGCAAACAGAGTTTCGGTATTTAACGAAACTAGAAAAACGTTCTGCCTGGCTAGAGGCAGGGCAATAAAACTATTACGGTAATTTAGTTTCTAATCTTAGCTCTAGGAGAAACTGCTTTCGGGAACAAAAGCTGACTGACCAGTCTACCATGAAATAGAAGTTTTAAAATGTCTGGAAAGAAGTACAACTTAGAAGGGACAAAGACATATAAAACAATTCTGCTGTGCACTTTCCATCAGGCATATTGAGATTTACTTAAAAGTTTTGTATCCTAAATTGTAAATTTTATTGCCATGTATGCACACCGGTCACTATTCATATGCCAATATTGTAGGTGTTAATGATATCCTAGTGTCAGAGGCGATCTTCTAGATGGGCCTTTATAGGCCTCAATCATGTAGCTATAGATATTAGCTCCCAACACATTTCCACTGCTGTCTGCCTTCTCAAGTTCTCTATCATTTCATCCATGAGAATTTAGTTGAGTATATTGACATGAGCATTTCTAAAAAAGCTGAGATTACCATAAAATTCCAGGGGTTAGTACATTTTTCATTACAATGAACTGTCTTGCCAGAGCCAATTTTTAATTTTTTCCCTACTGAGTTGTTTGTCTTTTATACACTTCTGAGAGTTCTTTGTATATTATAGATATCTACTTAACTCATTATTGCTCTTTATGAACATACG
>NW_007091243.1:0-305 GCF_000164805.1 Carlito syrichta
AGGTCAGGTAAATTAATTTCGTTAACAGCACCACCAAATTGCTAACAAACTTTAAAATCTCCTTCCAGGCACAAGGACTACTATCCAACATAGGATGCGTGGCAAAATAACCTGGGCTTCACTCTCTAGCATATCAATTGTTGTAGAAGTATATCAGATCTATTATAAAAACAAGGGAAACTGTTTTCTCTTGCCAATGTTTACCTGTTCTAAATTCTCAATTTAAACTATAACCTAACTACATTTCTCTAATGTTTTCAATTTTTCTTTCTTCAGACTTTGTGTCAATGTGGCTATATTTCCTT
>NW_007091244.1:0-723 GCF_000164805.1 Carlito syrichta
AGAAAAAAGCCCTGGTCCAGATGACTTTCCAGCAGAATTCTACAAGACATTTAAGGAGAAGCTGATACCAATCCTACTGAAGGTATTCCAGGTGATTGAAAAAGATGGAACTCTCCCCAAATCATTTTATGAAGCCAACATCACATTGATACCCAAGCCAGGTAAAGATCCAACAAAGAAAGAGAACTACAGGCCAATATCTTTGATGAACATAGATGCTAAAATTCTCAACAAGATCCTAGTGAACCGGATTCAACAACACATCTCAAAAATCATCCATCATGACCAAGTAGGCTTCATTCCTGGGATGCAAGGCTGGTTCAACATTCATAAAACCATAAATGTAATTAAATACATCAACAGATGTCAAAACAAAAACCACATGATTATATGATTAGATGCAAAAAAAGCTTTTGATAAAATCCAGCATCCTTCTTGATAAAAACCCTCGAACATCTAGGCATACGGGGAACATACCTCAAAATAGTAAAAGCCATCTACGAGAAACCCATAGCCAGCATACTCCTAAACAGACAAAAATTGGAACCATTTCCCCTGAAAATTGGAACAAGACAAGGATGCCCATTCTCAACCCTCCTATTCAACATAGTATTGGAAGTCCTGGCTCAAGCAATCGGAGAAGAGGAGGCAATCAGGGGTATCCAAATAGGAAAAGAGGAAGTCAAATTATCTCTCTTTGCAGATGATATGATTGTGTACCTT
>NW_007091244.1:1758-32043 GCF_000164805.1 Carlito syrichta
CGGCCTCCAATTCCTGAACAAAACCCAAAACCCGCAGGTCATAAGAGAGAGGATAGACAAGTGGGACCTTATTAAACTGACAAGATTCTGCAAAGCCAAAGAAACCATCAAGAGAGCAGGGAGACAGCCTACAGACTGGGAAAAAGTATTTGCCAACACCAGGTCAGACAAAGGCTTAACATCTTTGATCTACAAGGAACTCAAACGTGCTGAAAAGAAAAAAACAAACAACCCATTATAAAATGGGCAAAAGATATGAACAGACACTTCACAAAGGAAGACATCCGAGCAGCCAACAGACATATGAAGAAATGTTCAACCTCACTAATCATCAGGGAGATGCAAATCAAAACCACACTGAGATACCACCTAACTCCAGTCAGAATGACAATTATCAACAACTCAAAAAATAACAGCTGCTGGAGAGGGTGTGGCAAAAAGGGAACACTTCTACACTGTTGGTGGGAGTGTAAACTAGTGCAACCTCTGTGGAAAGCAGTGTGGCGATTCCTAAAAGCTCTAAATATCAACCTCCCATATGACCCCGCAATCCCCCTGCTGGGAATATACCCTGAAGAACACAAATCACTCTATAAAAAAGATACCTGCACACGTATACTTATCGCAGCATTGTTCACAATAGCAAGAACCTGGAAACAACCTTGCTGCCCATCAAAAGAGGACTGGATTGTAAAAAATGTGGTACATATACACGATGGAATACTGCGCAGCCATAAAAAAGAACAAAATCATGAATTTCACAGCCACCTGGATGGAACAAGAGTCTATAATACTGAGTGACCTTTCACAAAAACCAAGGTTCGAGTATCACATGTTCTCACTCATGTAATGGACCTTGAACATCCAACCTAATACTATAAGAAAATGACTGACAGTAGTGGGAAACTATGGGGGGGGAGGTAGATGGGATTAATGGTAGCAAATATCTGTCAGGAGATGGGGAAGCACCTCTTATCAATAGGATGCCTGAATGAAACGTATCTGTATACCTAAACCTTAACTGTACCCCACAATATCATAATAAAAAATATTGATTATAAAAAAGATAAAAATAAATAAAAAATAAAATTTAAAAATTTAAAAAATAAAAAGTTTTTCAATGATAACAAACATGCATCTGGAACAACCAACATTTTAATGTGCGGTGGCATTAGTTTTTTCCTTTAAAAATTCTATAAGGTCTAGGGGAAATGAACACTTTAAAACCAAAGATAATGACCATCCTTTGTCCTCTCTGGCTGCACTCACCTCTGGGCACTAGCGCCCTTCATCTGTAAGCTCAACTCTGTCTGGTTCGTCAACAGAGGAGGAGGTGAGTCAGAGACCTGTGCCCTCCCTTAGCATCCCGTCTCTGGAAAAAGTCTGAGCGCGGGTGACTTGAGCTGCCTTCCCACGGGCCATGTGCTCAGTCCACTGCCGGGTCTTCCACCACAGATTCTGAGCAGCAATCTAGTTTTCCGCTGTACCAAGAGCCTTTCCCACAATCTTAGCACACTTGTGGAAGTCCTGACAATGTACAGACCTTCAGAATACCCTATCTCCAGATCTGGAACCTTCCCAGGGTTCCCAGGACACTGTCTACAAACGGAAGGTTCACATCAACTCCACTCTGTGAAACTCCTTTGATATGGTCTTAGGCAGTGCAAGCTGCCATAATAAGATACTACCGATTGGGCAGCTTAAAGAACAAAAATTGGCAATTTCTCTCACCCATGCCAGCTCCAGCATGTCTCTCTATCTTTCTCTTCTTCTCTCTCTAATAAACTTTGTTTGAAAGTTTTTTTTAAAAAAATTAATTGATCGCAATTCTGGAAGTTAAGAAGTTCAAGATCAAGGCACTGGCCGATTCAGTTTCTGGTGAGGGCTCCCTTCATGACTTGGCGACAGCTGCCTTCTGGTTGTATCCTCACATGCCAGAGAGCAAGAACAGGCTTTCTGGTATCTCTTCACATAAGGGCACCAAACCCATCAGACCAAAGTCCCAGCATTACGACCTCACAGAATCTTATCGACCCTATCCCCAAATGCAGTCACATCGAGGAGGAGGGCTCCAACATACGAATTCAGAGATGGGTGGACACAATTCAGTCCACAGCAGATGCAATCACTAATCTAAATCAATCTTAAAATGCTCCATGTACATTCAAGAACAATAATAATAGTAGCAGCAACATCTACTATTTATTAAACATTTTTGTCAAATTGTTTCTAACGTTTAGGATATTTCTAGAGCAGCAGAGACAATTGAAGACTCAAGGTAACAAACATCCTACCCACGGCCACACAACCCCAAAATGACAGAGTTGGAACTCCATCCTGTGTTTGCAGGACTTGAAAGTCCAAGTGAGATCTTTCCATCATGCCTGCCCTCTTCCATTGAAACTATAATTTAGATGATCCACCAACCCTCGGTCCCAGTCTCTTGTACTTCCTCACCTGCCTGCCCTGTGAGGTTATAGTTTGCCTACAGACACACCTGAGTCTTGACAGTGATGGAGCTGACGAGCCAATCAAAACATATTCATTTAACACCCTTGATCAGACCCTGGATGGTGCACTGGATGACTACCAAGCGACACACACCTGAAGATCATGGACAACCAGAAGGCTCGGCTGACGTCTTGATTCATTCTCATCGCATTATTCTCTGCCCCTTTAAGCCATCCTTTTCCTGAAAATCCCTCATGCTCAGCACCGGCTTTTAACTGAGGTCACATTTGTCTTTCTCTGTCTTTGCCTGCCCTGACACAACCATTCACTGAAGTTAATCAATATCTGTTGAGCCCTACTGTGAGTCAGAAGCTGATCTGGGCACGTAGTTGGGATACCTTGGAAGAGAGAGGCAGATAGCCCCGCCCACCTAGAACTTATATCCTAGCATAGAGACACCGAAAACAACTAATAGACATAAGAAATAAGTACAATACGGGGCAGGAGGTGGCTAAAAAATGGAATTATCTTTTGGAGGGGGGTCCCTTTGTAGTCCAGGCTTTCCCAGCTACTGTTGTTGTGAGAGGCTGCATTTGGCTTTGGTGCATGCTTGTTTTTTCTGAGATTCTTTCAACACATCTACCCATTTCACGATGGGTGATTCACAAGCGCACCTGCCCACGCCACGCTGAGTGTTCAGCAGTTTTTGACCAAAAGCGGCATGAGCCCCGTGCCCCGCCCACCCTCTTCACCCAATCTCACCCTGAGTGATTTTTTTGTTCCCCCAGATGAAAAAAGGCCTCAAAGGGAAATGTTTTGATGATGTGGAAGAGGTGGAACAAGCAATGGCAGAAGCACTACAAGGCCTCAAAATGGACACATTCAAAACTGCTTTGAGCAGCGGGGAGAGCATCTTGAGAGGTGCATCGCACCAAATGAATAGTGACTGAAGTGTGAACACGCAAGAGTGAATACACAATTTTTTATGAATAAATCCCAGGGCTGGGGGTCCCCGCTCCCATGTACAGTGTGTGGGAACTATGCCAAAGTCTACCGAAAGTGCAAAAGGGCCGGAAAGTAAAGGAGATCGAGTGTGAGAGGAAAGGAGGGCGAGCCTTTCTGAGCAGGTGACGTTTGAGCAGACGTGAGGAGGGGGCACACACTGGAGGGAAGATCGTTCTAGACACAGGGCGCACACGCAGACCTGGCGGTCAGAGCAGCCTGGCACACTCGGGGAGCAGACGCGAGCAGCGCATCCCAGGAGCATGTGCGCAGCCGTCGGGTTCGACTGTGTGCAGGGTCCCACCTCCCGAGGGTCTCACAAGGTGTCGCAAAGGGAAGTCGTGGCAGGACCGTGAGCAAAGGAACGCAAAGGCCAGACTCGTATTTGCAAAGGATCGTCCCAGCTGCCACTTGCAGGGCAGACTGTAGGAGAGCGAGCCGAGGCAGGGAGGCCAAAGAGGAGGCCACGGAGCAAGTCGGGGAAGAGAGTCTGACGGCTCAGACCAGGGAGAAGTCGCGGCAGTGGGGAAGGGTCAGAGACTGGGTATATTTAGAAAGTCAGGGAAGCCAGGCCAGGCGCGGTGGCTCACGCCTGTAATCCCAGCACTTTGGGAGGCAGATACAAGAGGATTGCCTGAGCCCAGGGACTTGAGACCCACCTGGACAACTTGGTGAGACCTCGTCTCTACAATAAATCAAAAAATTAGCTGGGTGTGGTGGTGCATACCCGTGGTTCCAGCTACTTGGACAGCTAAGGCAGAAGGATTGCTGGAGCCCAGTAGGTCAAGGCTGTGGTGGCTGTGAGCATGATGTGAGCCCAGGAGACAGAGTGAGACTCCCCCCCCAAAAAAAAAAATTCAGTGGGCGTGGTGGCACATGCCTATGGTTCCAGCTACTTGGGAGGCTGAGGTGAAAAGATCGCCAGAGCCCAGCAGGTCGAGGCTGCGGTGGTCATGAGCGTGCTCCTGCATTCCAGCCTGGGCGACGGAGTGAGGCTTCAACTCAAAAACAGAAAACAAAAAGAACAGAAAAAGAAAAAGACAGCCAGAGAAGCCTCGGCACAGGCCCGGCTCTGCCTAGTTCTTGAGCAAAAGGACACGAAGTGCATCAGCCTCACCCTCAACGCAGGAGGGGTGCCGCTGAAGACATCGACCCCAGGTAAGCACACCCTCCCCGCAGGCATGTTCAGGGAGCATCTTGTAAACAGGCAGCCAAAGCGCAGAAACATGCGGTGACTTCCGTGAGTCAGCTGGGAACCGACCCCAGGGCATCTCGCACCTGCGCCCTCAGAGCCACCCTGCACACAGCCCTGCTGCTGGGGTACACTTGGGGGCTCGAGATCTGATGACTCGAGACAAGTTGCTGGGGGTGGGGGACGCACCAAGGGTGAGCCAGGCCAGCCCCTGAAGGGCAGCGGTCCCCAGCTCGCCGCCGCGGCGGAAACACCCCAATAAGCAAAGCCCGCACATGAACTTAACCTTGACCCGAATGACCCTCTGGACCAGGTAATTCTGCACCAGGCTGACCCTAACTCCCTGTGTTCGTAAACCGTGCACAGCACATGGTTGGACACTTTCTTTTTTTCTTTTTTCTTTTTTTTTCTGGAGTCGGAGTCTCACTCTGTTGCCCAGGCTGAGTGCAGGGGCACACTCACGGCCACCACAGCCTCGGCCTGGGCTCAGGTGATCCATCTGCCTCAGCCTTCTGAGTAGCTGGAACCATAGGCATGTGCCACTGCATCCAGCTAATTTTTTTTTAATTGTAGAGATGAGGCCCCACCGTGTTGCTCAGGCTGGTCTCGAATCCAAGAGCCTGGGCGATGCTCTCGCCTCTGCCTCCCAAAGCGCTTGGGATAACAGATGCATGAGCCACCATGCCCGGCTCGATGCTTTAATGACCAGAGACACTAGGAATCTTCACCGGGCCCTGGTTGGGGTACAGTTCTGTTTTAAGAGCGTGCTGGAGATTGAAATGAGGACAGGAGATGAACTGGCGGAGCAGGAGGGGTGACTTTGCTGCTGAGCCTCGGGAGAGAAGGAGAGTCAACTGGAAGCAGCTGGGCCATCGGGGCTTCCTTCGTGCCTCTGGGAAGGACGGCTTGCCGAGCGGAAAGGGACTAGACTGGCACACGGCCCTGTGACCAGCATGGGGCGGCCACAGCCACATCAGAGATTCAAGAAACACAGGGAGGCCTTCCCCTACTCACAGAAGGAGCTCACAGGCGCTGCCCGCAGGTTCTCGAGCTTTGCGATCACACACACCCAAAGGACACCAGCCTGCACGCTGACGGCTGAGGAGAGGGAAGCCGCACAGTGGCGATGGGGACAGCGGAGTGATCGTCTTGCGGGGCTGGTGTCCTGGGGTGAAGGGCACAGAGGTGCATCCGCACAGACAAAGGCGATCGCTCCGCTGGGTTTTAACAGTCTGAGACCAGGGAGACATCCGAACTTGAACGAGAGGGGCTAACTCCTGCTTAAAATAGTTTCAAGTCCTCCAACTACCCTCTCATTCTGGGTGAGGAATCACGTTTTAAATGGTTTTTGAACATTAAATCATGGTACATGTCACTCCTGCAGCAGGCAGAATTCTAGGTGGCTCTCGAGATTCCCACTCCCTGGGGTGTGCAAACCGTCTCCCAGTTGTCGAATCAAACACTAACCCGGGAGCTGCTGTGAAAGATTCTATGGCTACAATTAAGTTGCTAAAGTAGTTGACATTAAGACAGATCGTCTTCAGTGGGCCTGACCTGATCAGGTAAGTCCCTTGGAGGGACTGGGCTCCTGGTGGAAGGGTTTCAGAGTATAGACGGCATTCACCTGGAGAGAGATGCCCCGCTGTTCTCTCTGAAGATGGATGAGGCCAGGCAGCAGTGAACGTGGTGGAACTGGGAGTCGAGAGTTGTTCGCTCTGGGTCCACAGCTGGGAAGCCAATGGGACAGCAGTGCTCCAGCCACAAGCAACTCCCTTCGAGGTGGACGCTCTCCAGAACCTTCCGAAGGAAACACAGCACAGTCAACACTCGCCATGCCTGGACTTTACAGCACCATGGACGCATGAGTGAGTGTTATCTTAAGCCACGGGGCCTGTGGCGATGTGTGACGTGGCATCAGAAAAGGAAGACAGTTGCTAAGAGGACATTTTTTAAAAGTAAATCACTAACAGAGCGATATTTTAAATTAAATGGCTAATTTTCTAAACAAATTCTTCCTTTACCTGGACATGTTCCTTCATTTTTGTCATATATCAGAAGATTATATTTTGTATTTTGGGGTTTCTTAAGACAAGCTGTTTTTTCTTGCTTATGTTGCTGCTACATAGACATCTTGAGAGCTAATTTTTAACGCAAAGTTTAGTCAAAATCAACTAGCAAAAATAAAAAAAAAAAAAATCCAAGAATTATTTCAGTAAATATGTTGTAATTCAGTTATAATTCAGAAACCATTTGTGACTAAATTAGTTTACTTCTGAATCATTTACCTCGAATTGATTCCTCTCAAACTATTGCTCGAGGGGTTTTTTCCTTCCTAATGAAGGCGGTTCATGCCACTTAAACTTTTTAAGAAAAATTGTCAGCCATATTGGTGAATAATTTTTATATTTCTGCATACAATCTATTCATACATCTAGCAGTAGTGAAATATTTTAGGAAGGCTTTTCAGAACTCAAAAGAAAAGGGATATGTAAAAATATAACAACATGATTTACAAAGGTAAAAGAAATCATAATGTCTGATTACAGAATTTGCCAGAATCAAGGGCTTTTTAAAATTATAAATAAATATTTCTATTCCAAAATGTTGGGTTTCCCAGCACAAATAGCTAAAACAATGTGGATATACTAAAAATATTCTTTAATGAACTGAAACATTTTAATTAGAGTTTTCACTGATAGGAATTTCAAAATGGTGAAAGAAAAAATAATCTCCTTTCATGTTTAATAAAAAACACAAATGCTTTGCTGAATGAAATCTCTCTGTCTCCCCCTGCTGTCTTTTGTTTTGAAGGCAGGGATGGAAACAGAATTATTCAACCAGGGCCTCAGGCTGGGGGGACAGGTCTGGCCACTGCTGCCAGGAGGCAGGAACTTCAAACAGAAGAGGCCAGGCTCTGGGTTCACAACTCAAGGCTTCCGGCATTCCTCACAAGCTAATGAGACTCCTCAGAGGGGACCCACCAGCAACACGGCAGGTTATTAAAGGTGTCTGATTGCCAGAGAAAACCTAAGCCTGGCCAAGAGGGGCTGTAAGTGCTCAGCCCCTAAAGCAATCCCCAGACTCCCACCAACTTACCAACAGACTTCGTTCAGCTAAGTCAGCTAAGGCAGCCACCCGATGTGATTAGGACGATTCTTGGCGACAGAGGACAGCATGTTGCTTCAGCAATACAAGAGTATTTTGAACTCACTCAGCTGAAAATCACAGAGGTGATGATCCAGAGACCCGCTAATGCCTGTCCATATGGCTCCGGCACCTAGAGAAGGGCATGGCGAGGGCGCAAGCACTCCGTACATTCCTGAACAATATTCCTGAGAGCTAATAAAAGGTGCCTTCCCCTTATTTCCTGTGCACTCCCAGTAAGCAGCTTCAGGGGATCCTTGACTTCCCTGTAGTCTATGCCCAATCAACTGAGAGTTGCAAATCTCCTCTTATCCCCTTTTTCTGAATGGTTATAAGTTTGAATAATATAGTATCAATGAAATCGTAAGCCTTGTGATTTGTGTAACTTTTGTGTAATGCATGATGTCTTAGGCCTTGTCAACTCCCTTTACTTTATGGCATGCTTGATCACCGCTTCTGCTGGGCCCTACTGATAAAAGCTATGAGATACCTCTGATACCTGGCACCAGGAAGCCTGGACCAAAATATATCACTACCGATAAATGTGGCTGAAACTCAAGTTCAATACAATGCCCTGCCGGTCACGTGGCTAATGCCTTGGTACTAACAACTCTGGACTTAGGAAAGTGAACAGCAAAAGCCTGGAAGGCGAGCAGAGCCATTTTAGAAAGACCTCGAGTCTGGATCTGCTCCCTGGATTCAAACTCAGAAATGCACTTCTCTCTACCAGTTCCCTGCCCCTTTGACTTGTTGGTATCAAAGGGAGCAGCCGAGCGTTACTCAGACCATCCCAGGGACACCGGACTGAGACGCGGCTGGGTGACGTGCACAAGGGCTGTCAACGGAGCAGTCTCTCATTCTCTCCACGGAGATCCACAACCCACCACCCAGCAGCACCAGGAGTGAGAGAGCATCTTCTCTGAGACCTCTGAGGAGCAGTTCCGAGGTGGAGATTGACACCCTGGCCGAGGGTCACATACCCGTCTCCATGGCTGGGAGAAGAGAGGAAGGGCCAGGCGTGGCAGTGGGCAGAGGGGGCCATGGCCCCCCAACGTGTGGAACATGTCTGACTCCGCAAGCCTAGCTTCTGTGACTAGGAGGGGAGTCCTATGCTGGGAGACAAAACGAACAGGCCTCTAACACCCCTGAAGGAAGCCCTTCTCTAGGCCGCTCTCAGGCACAGCCAAGGCCACCAGGGACCAGGAAGATGCTCCTGGCAGTCAGAACCTGAGCAAAGATTGTCTCTCCAGATGGAGAAAACCAGCCCTCCCCTGGGGCAGAAAGCCCTCTGGTCTATGTACCAGGCAGATGAGATACCTTCTCAGGGAAAGCGACTTCACTGCACTCTTTCCTTTCTATAAAACAGGGGGAAATGTGTTACCGTGAAAGATGGGTGAGGACAAATTCCATAGTATCAAACTTGTAAGCTTAGAGAAACTTAACGTGTGGGCAGAACACGCAAATCAAGGACTAGAATTACGAGGCATACAGTGCGCCTTCTCACTCTCTCCAGGGGGGATCTGATCAACAGCTCTGCATCTGCTGGACACGACACAAGTCCCTGTTCCCAGGGGAGAGATCCTGGCTCTCCGCTGTCTTAAAATGTGGTCGTGACAAGTGTGTAGCACGGGGGGTAAACAGAAAGGACTTGGACACCCAAGTGTCTGCATATGAATGCCAACATGGCAACGGGTGGGCCGAGAATGCCAGCTGCCATCGCCTGGTGACAGCTCAGTGGAGCTGCGACTGCCGGAAGGGGGTCCTTTGACTGTGGCTGACCAGGCTGCGGCCCAGCCTCCCTTCTGGCGGGGGGAGCCTCCGATCTGAGTTGCTGAATAACTAACCATTTTCCCGACGGCATCAAATCTGCCATCCAGTCTTCAGGCGCGGAGTCCAGAGTCACGTTCAAACTTGATCAGATGAAGTCATCGTCACCCAGAGAGAGAGAGAAAGACAGACGCTAGACTGGGAAGAAAATACAGAAACCTGGAGGTCTTTGCGGTTACCTTCTTCTGGAAAGGGTTTACATAAGTGTGGGCTTCTGCTGCTGACTTGGTACTGAATGTGGGATCATTTGTAGTGTGAGGGCGGACACCCTGGAACTGTGACCAAGGGGAGGGTTGGCTGTCTGGGCACCCCAGGCACGGCAAGGTGTGTGCAGAGCAGTGACCCGGCCGTCCCAGGGTTGAGTGGGGAATTCGCCCCATCTTCCTCCGCCGGTCAGAGGCCCCAGGGGACCTGGCTGTTGATTTTCTGTCAATGTAGCGACTCGGTGACCGGGGGATTCAGAGGCTCCTGTGCCGCCCAAGCAACTCCACTCAGAATCATGCCCCGAAACTCGCCGCAAAATGTGTCTTGCCACGGCCCTGCTCACTGACTTCCCCGGAGAAGGAGACCCGGGGAAGCGCCTGCCGTCCCCCAGCCTCGGCCCTTGCCCCCTCGCCCCCGGCCCCAGCCACCGGCGGGCTCCTAGCCAGGCTCGTTCCCACCCCATGCCTGTTTTCTTGGCCTCAGATTCTCTCCCTCTGGACACTTCATGGCCTACTTTGTGTGACTTTTACAAATACGCAATTCCACATTTATAGAAAAAGTCACAAGGACGGTCGAACGAGTTCCCGTGCAGTAGCTTCGTCAAGGGCCTCATGTCGCCCCACTGGCTGTCGGTTCTCTCTCCACGTGGACGTGCTGCTTCTCTGAGCCAGTTGAGCCCTAGTTGGAGACATCGGGCCTTTTGCTCCCAAGTATCTCTGCGTGTCTGTCCTCAGAGCGAAGGCCATTCTCTTTCAAAATCAGACGCAATTGTCAAAACCAAGAAGTGTGGCACTGACATGCCACAATGGCCTGATCGACGTCCACATGTCTGTTTTATCCGCTGTCCCAGTGATGGCCTTTACAGTGATCTGTTTTCCAGGCCAGTATCCCATAGACTGTTTGATTATCATATCACTTCCGTGTCCTTTGGAGCTAATGTTTTCTTCTCTTTTTTTTCTTTTATTTTTTAGAGACAGGGACTCACCATGTTGCCCAGGCTGACCTCAAACTCCTGAACTCAAGGAATCTTCACGAGTAGCCAGGACTACAGACATGAGCCACTGCACTTGGCTCTTCACAGTTCTTGACGCTGACATTCTTGAAGAGGATAACCCAGTTATGTTATAAGATGTCCCTTAACTTGAGAGGCAATACTGTTCTCATTGTTCTTTTCTGATTTTTTCCACTATTGATTGGCTTTGTCTGTTCTACAGTTTCACAAGAATCTTTTTCTTTTTTTTTTTTTAGCCAGTGTCTCACTATGTTGCCCAGGATGGTCTCAAACTCTTGGCCTCAAGCAACTCTCCTGCCTCGGCCTCCCAAAGTGCTGGGATTACAGGCGTGAACCACTACACCCAGTCTTCACATGTATCTTGAACATAATGAATGTTATATTGTGTCGACTCTTGCTTCCATTTTAACCCTCTGGAGATTGCCACTATTCCAGTTTCAGCAAGTAACAAACCTGGGTATGTTTAGACTAGATGCCCTTTCTCGGCTTTTGTGAGCCCTGGTTGAAATCATTCGGGTGTCCGGTTCATTGCTATCCTGGTCTGTCCCGTGCATGTATTATTTAGGAGCTAGGCTGAGACGTGTATAAGCAGCTCCGATCTCGGTTCAGTGTCCAAAGGCTTAGCTCTGCTGAAGTGAGTCTATTCCGTGCATAGTTCATGGGTTAGGCTGAGAATTGTGCGGGTTTGTGTGCAGTCAGGGAATCGTCTTCCCTGGACTCTCCTACCTAGGGTGCCTGACCCCACACTCTCAGGCTTGAAAAATGCTCTTTTTCCTTACAGGCTTTTCAGAAAAATATGATTTATATTAAAGTTTCAGCCAATCACTCTTGTCAGCACTAGGAAGATATCCCTTGATCACCTGGTTTCCATTGTTTCTATTGAGACATTATTAGTCTCTTCGTAGCTTCTTGTGAGGTAATTTTTTTTCCCGGCCATTTTTAGTATTTTCTTTTAATATTGGTTTCCTGCATTCTGCAATGACATTATTTAGGTGTGGATATCTTTTCATTGTCTTTCCTGGGATTTATGAAGCTTCTTGGATTTGCAAACTGATGTCTTTAATCGTTTCAGAAAACCCTTAACATAATTTCTTCAAATTCTGCAGCATTCTCTCTCTTTTCCATTGGAGAATTCAGTTACGCATTGTTAAACCTTGTCACTTTAGTGTCTCTTACTCTCCTGCTTTATCCATGCTCCTGTTTCTCTGTAAATTTTTTTTTATAATTTTGTAATAGCAACTGGGTATTTTCTTCTGATATATTCTAGTTCACTGATTTTCTCTTTAGCTATGCATAACTCTGCTAAAATCTCAGTAATTTTAACTACTGTTTAAATCTGGAGTTTCTATTCTTTTTCGATCTACAATGATATGTTTTATCATTTCTAGCAACTTGCTAGAATTTTTAGATTTCAATGTTGATTCCTAAACAACTATAAATACTAATTTACAAAGGATGTCTGGTAATTTCACTGTCTAAAATCTCTGTGGGTATGTTTTGCTTAAATTTTTTCACTTGCTGCTGGGCACGGTAGCTTAAGCCTGAAATTCCAGCACTTTGGAAGACTGAGGCAAGAGGATTGCCTGAGTCCGTGGGTTCAAGGCCAGCCTGGGCAGCATGGTGAGACCTTGCCTCTACAATAAAACCAAAAAATTAGCCAGGCATGGTAGTGTATGCCTATAGTTCCAGCTACTTGGAAGGCTGAGGCAGGGTTATCGCTGGAGTCCAGCAGGTGGACACTGGGGTGGCTGTGAGTGTGCCACTGAACTCCAGCCTGGGCGATGGAGTGAGACTCTAACTAAAAAAAGGGGGGGGGTTGTATTTGTTTATGTTGTGTTTTCTTCTCAAGTATCTGATTATCTTTGAATGCATCCTGATCACCGCATTTGAAAAATTATTGTAAGAACAATCTGAGGCTGTAAGAACAATCGGTGGAACTCTGCTTCTGCCAAGGACCTGGGGCACCTTCACCCAACACAATGGCTTGACATTTTCTGGGCCGCTTATGTGAGTCCACCCTCATCTATGTGATTGGCTAAGCTCTGGTTTCCCTAATGCTTGGGTTGTACACCTGACTGTGAAGTTGCTCATTAAATTCCCAAACCTTGGCAGACTCTCAGCTCCACCTGTTGTCTCACGTCTCACAAAAGTATTGAAAATGCTGCTCGTTCTCTCTGTTATCTCTTTCAAACTGGAAAAGTCTGCAGAAAAATATAGCCTCAAATGCTGGGATAACTTTTTTTTTAAATTTGTTCTCTCCCAGCTGTTATCTCAAAAGTTTTTATGCAAAATTATTTTTATTAAAATATTTTAAAATATTTTGTCTAGATTTCAAAATCTGCAGAAGGAGAATTTGTCTAAATTAAGTAGTCTTCACCAAGTATCTACTTGCATTAAAGTTGGAAAACTCCGGCACAGAAACACAAACATGGTGCACACACCAAATCAGAATGCTTAGGACGGATATGTTATCAGACCTGTAGCATCAACCTGAGGCGTCTTGGCCAATGACCTTGGAGACAAACAAGAATTAAAAGCAGGAGTGATAAGCCTTCTCCACTCGTTTAGTCTCAGCAGAACAAAGTTTCTATGAGAAATAATATGTCTGACCCCAAAGTCTGGTAACGATCTGGTCCTTCTAAGCTGGTAGGCTGGTCCAGGAAGTCCAAAGATGGAAGAAAGAGTAAACTTGAACTGTTTAACAACAGGAAATTATGGTTCAGAGAGGTGAGGTCAGTTCCCTAAATCCAGGTTATCTGAGTCTAACGCCCATTTGTGTGGTTACTAGACTTTACTTTTTTAAAGAAAGATGCTTAGAGACAAGATAGAGATGAAGTTATTAAAACTGAGGAAGAAGGCTGATTCTGAGCAGCAAAGACCCAGGTATACATCTGTGAAATTACCAGAGTCAGTGGGAACTGGGAACAGGGATGACCTGAGATCAGTTACAGTCTTACAGCTTCTTACACTCTAATTAACACAACAGCTCAGTCTGGCACCTGGAATGTGGTCGAATCCTCAGACTGGGACGACGGAGAACCCTGGTGGGAACTCAAGAGGCATAGGGCAGAGGACAGACTGGATTCTTTTCTACTTTTCAAAGAATTACATATCCCATTTCTTTCATATGCAAATATAATATTTCTATAAGCTTGTCAAGTTTTTACCACAGATTATAGTGACTTATTTTTCACAAGACTTGTCTTTTGTAGTAGCAAATTTACTTCCAAGAGTTATCTCCCGAACAATTGAATTTTATCAGTAAATCTGCACTCTTGCAAATTCCAACATACGGGTCCTAGAATTTGCCACAAGTTTCATTGACAATTGTTTCAGCTTCTTTTAACGTTTGGGTTTGCCGGGCATGGTGGCTCACAACTGAAATCCCAGCACTTTGGGAGACCGAGGCAGGAAGATTGCTTGACCCCAGGAGTTTGAGACCAGTTTGGGCAATACAGCACGGTCTCATCTCTATTTTTTAAAAAAAATTAGCTGAATGGGTTGGCACACACCTGTAGTCCCAGTTGCTCAGAAGGCTGAGGCAGAATGACTGTCTGAGTCCAGGAAGCAGAGGCTGTAGTGAGCTGTGATCATGCCTCTAGCCTGGGTGATAGAATGAGATCTTGACTCAAAAAAAAAAAAAAATTGGTTTCAAATGGGAATATTTGTTCTAAATTATACTACTGATCAATTAAGTGATGTTAGCCAGCTAGTGCCGTGGTTAAAATATTCTATTGTCTATATAAAATCTATAAAAATCTAAAAATCAGCACCATGTATAGATTCAACTATCCTCACAATAACTCTGTCCGCTATAGATCAATGGCTTGACAAAGTTGCACGAAACAAGGTTAAGATCTATTTAAACGTATTTTCTCAGTCTTTAATACATCACAAATATGGGAAATACTCTAATAGCTACCAAATACAGTCATTCATGTTTCTGACATCACGTCACTCTGGGCTCTCTACTGAAGTATTTCTTTTGTCATCCGAAAGTCCCAGGTCATACTAGCCCCTGCTCACAGGATAGCAAGTCCTTGAACTGCCCTCCATGAGCGTTCACACTCCCTGGCTAGTGCCTGACTCTGGTCTTTTGTGGATCTGGGCCACCATCCTCCTGGCCACGAGGCCTGCGCCCAGCTCGGGCGTCCACAGGTACTCTCCACGGCGTGTCTCGGAGCCGCACGGAGGCCCCTCTTCCCCACAGCTCTGGGCCTGGCTGTGCACAAAACGCCCCTGAGTTGCCTTCGAGGAAGCCAGCGCCCAGGCACCCCCGACCACTGAACTCGGGCTTTCTGCAGGACCAGCTCCAGCAGAGGGATGCTCTTCTCGACTTTTTTTTCCCACAAGCACAGGTATGGCTTTTGATTAATTATTTTCCTCCCAGCCCATGCTGTGTTCTGCATCTGAACTCTTGAAGACATTGAAATAAGAGAAGGCAGAAATAAGAGAAGGAAATTACCTTTTTCTAAAAGAATAACTTACCGTAGGCTCCTTCGTATGGCTGCGATCTGACCCTCTCTGCTTTATTCCCACGGGGCTTTTGTAGGGGGCCTCTGTGCAGCCCCCCAGCCTGCTTCGCTGTGGCAGAGAACAACTTCCTCCGGAGAATATCGAGAGTGGGCCCAAGAGGACACCCACAAAGGGAGGAAGGTCTCCTTTCCCCAGCCCCAGGCCGGCCTTCCCACGTGCATTTCCTGTTCCGGAGACCCAGCAGTGGAAAAGTCCACCTCCCTCAGTGCGAGACATTCGGTCGAAATGAGGCCTACGACCCCAGCAGGCACGGCGGACGGTCTCATCACAACCACATCCAGCCGCACACAGAAGAGAAGGTGCTTTCTTTATCGCTCACTCTTCCACATGGTAAGGAGGACAGCACTTTCCATTCTTTAACATTTCGCCATCATATATTGTGTATTTCGTTTTTCCTCTGCTTGCATTTCATCCATTCAGATTTTGGTTTTGGGTTTGATTTTTTTTTTCTTGTCTACACTCCTGGCCTCTCTTAACCATCACTCAAATATAAAGAAAGTAAGACATAAGGAAAGAAAAGCACATTTTTACCTGCCCCTACACAAACATAATGAAGGTATATTACAATTTAAATACAAAATTGCATTAAACGACCTGATTTCAAAATATACTATAAAGCTACAATAATCAAAACAGTGTAGGGCTCGGTGGCTCAGCCTGTAATCCCAGCACTTTGGGGGGCCGAGGCGAGTGGATTGCCTGAACCCGCAGGTTTGAAACCAGCCTGGGCAACTTGGCGAGACCTCATCTCTAAATAACAAGTTAGCTGCGTGTGGTAGCATGCACCTGTCGTTCCGGCTAATTGGAGGGCTGAGGCAAAGACTGCTAGAGTTCAGCAGGTCAACACTGGGGTGGCCGTGAGCACGCCGCTACACTCCAGCCTGGGTGACAGAGTGAGACTCCAACTCAAAAAAATGAATGGGTAAAAGACAGATCTAGACACACGGTAGAATATTATACAATCATAAAGAGCAGAACATTCTAACATTTGTAACAACAAGGATGAACTGGGAGGGTGTGATATGATGTGAAGTGAAATACGCCAGGCACTGAAAGACAAATGCTGTGTGTTCTTTCTTATATGAGGAAGCTAAAAATCAGACTCATAAAAGCAGAGCTTTGATGGTGGTCACCAGGGCCAGGCTCGCCAAGCAAGGGTGAGATTGAGGGGACGTTGGTCAAAGGATACAAAATTTCCGTTGGAGAGGAGGAATAAGTTCAAGAGACCTACCATGTACACCATGGTGGCAAGCGTTAATCACGATGTATTGTACACTTGCAAATGCAGAAGAGTAGCTCTTGCATTCTCACCCCAGAAAACAACAAGAAGGTGCAGTAACGCATACATTCATAGCTTGAGCTAACCATGCCACGGTGTTTACGGATTTCCAAACAGCATGTTGTGCATGGCAAATACGTACAATTTTGCCACTTGAAAATAAATAATATTCGGGCCGGGCTCGGTGTCTCATTCTGTCATCCTAGCACTTGAGAGGCCGAGGCAAGTAGATTGCCTGAGCCCACGGGTTTGAGACCAGCCCGGGCAACTTCGCGAGACCTCGTCTCTACAAAAATTTAAAAAATATTAGCCAGGCATGGTAGGGCACACCTGTAGTTCCGACTACTTGGAAGGCTAAGGTGGAAGGATCTCCTGAGCCCAGCAGGTCGACGCTGGGGTGGCCGTGAGCGTGCCACTGCACTCCAGCCTGGGCCACAGAGTGAGATTCGGACTCAATAAATAAATAATATTTTAAAAACACAAATACACATTTCAGGAGGAGGTATCTTTTTTTAATTTTTAAAGATGTGGGGTACAATTCAGGGTTAGGTGTACAAATGTTCATGATGCAGGTCCCCTTATTGATGAGGGGTGCCCCCGACTCGCCTGCCCCTGGCAGTTTCCCACTACTGCCAATCTTTTCAAAGGAAACATACTATGCAAAGCAGCAGCTCAGCCTGCAACATGAAGACGATGTTTTGCATTATCCTAAAGGATCATTTGATCCTTAACACGGTTTACTTGCTATTTCCAAGCGTCTCTTCTCATCCCCACACATGCACGTCCAGATCAGAGCCTCTTGAAAGAGTTAGATGGTTTGCAGCTCTGACGTGATGGGTCCTTTTCATCCCCTACAATATTCTAAATATCACAGAACCCCTTTTCTAAAGCTCCAACCATGACATACTCCTCTCCTTCAACAAAGTCTCCACAAACAGCAGGCTTCTCCGAAGCCCAGAGCCTGAGACTGAGAGCCCAGCATCGAGCTGCTGAGAGCCAAAGGCAACTTCTGTCCTCCTGTCCACCAAACGCGCCAGAGACCAGCACCAAGCGCTCTCCATCTTCATTTGGGCTTAGCTCAGAATCCATTACATACACACGAGGATGCCGCCCTGAATCATTCTCGTCCAATTTTATAAGATACATGAACACGTCACAAATAGTCCTATGGGATTTTATCACAAAACAAACAAATGCGTGTGATAAAAAAAATGAGATAATGTATCAACGCAAAAAGAAAAAGCCGAATCATTGAGTCTGACCCCTGAATATTACCCTCTACCATTTTAGAGGATTGTGTTTTGTTTTGTTTTTTGAGTTGGAGTCTCACTCTGTCGCCCAGGCTGGCATGCAGTGGCATGCTCACAGTCACCACAGCCTCAACCTGCTGGGCTTTGATGACCTTTCTGCCTCAGCCTTCCAGGTAGCTGGAATTACAGGCACTTGCCACCATGCCTGGCTAATTTTTTGATTTATTGTAGAGATGAGGTCTCGCCAAGTTGCCCAGGCTGGTCTCAAACCCCTGGGCTCAGAGCAATCCTCTCATCTCAGTCTCCCAGAGTGCTGGGATTACAGACTTGAGCCACCGCACCCAGCCTGAATTAAGTATTTTTAAACAGAGAAGTAGAACAAGAATTACAAGTCTGTTGTGACCCGTTTTCTCATGACAACATATATTTTTTCGAGCAAACATTCTTCTACAACATCACTGAATGGTGACATGATATGCCAAAATTAATTTGCATACCCAGTCCACTCTGCTAAGCAGTTTGGTTGGTTGTTGGTTTTTGTTATTTTAAGCAACATCTTTGTGACATAGTATTTGCACAAATCCATGATTCTTTCTTCAGGACAAACTCCTGAGAGCAGAATTATTGGGTTAAAACTGTCTACTTTTTAAGAGTCGAGACCGTGCTCCTCCTGTCTCAATTTCCACACATAATCTTCTGTTCTTCAGCCCTAGCTCTTTCTACATGATGGTTTTTAAGGACTCAAAGCCCTGAGACGGAGAAAAAACAATTGTATGTCAAAATGCTATAACTTGGTTTGATGAAGTGGTGCTATACATTTTTTTCTTCCATAGCTTCTAAGTTTTATCTTTTTTTTTTTGAAAGCAGGATTGACTAAGAGGACAGAAAAGCTCCCACAGTGGAAGGGACCCGAGGCAGTTGCCCTTCTGAATCTTCTCTTTATATTTAGAAACATATTTAAATATAAATAAATGCAGGGGCCATCTAACTGAAACCCAAATTTCCCATACTTTCCATTCGCAACTTCAGTCTATCACCTGTGGGTCGGGCATTTGCCTTCTCGAAGCTGTTTTTGTCAGTCACCCCGACTGGATCCTAAAGGCCTTCCTTTTTTCCTGTGCCCTGTACTGCCGTCCTTCACGCCACCTAGTCCAGGTCTTACTGCCCAATAAATCCTCCTTCAGTGGGAAATCAGTTGGCTTGAATGACCGAGGCCGAAGACACAGGCTCGGAAGAACTGCAAAACGGGATGTGGCATTTCCGAAGAATGTGGGAACTGAACGTCTTGTCTTTTCAGTGTGTTTCTTGTGTCTGTGTCCTTCACGAGACGACAGCTACCCGGTGGCGAGGGATCGTATCTCTCATTCTCTCCATTCGTGCTTCTCTTACACAATCTAGGCACATCTGACCCACTTAGGGACAGATTATGGATGGATGAAAAATAAAGCCTCATAGGCAAAAGAACCAATCCCACCGTTACAACGGCAAATAATGCAGAGGATTCATGCACATCCCTTGCAAGCATCTTCAGAGTCCTTATTCTGTCTTATAGGCAGCCAGAGGGTCTCGGCCAGGGGAAGGACCGTGGCAACATGGGCATTGTTTTGGGGCGGTGGCCGTGGTCCCCGTTTTTGTGATATTGTAAAGTGCAAGAAAATAACAAGGACGTGTGTCATTCTAGGAAATGAAACCTCGAGGCAAGGGAGTTAAGAAAGGATAGCTGCTGATGCCGAGGGCCTCTTGACTCCTGCCCCGAGTCCTGCCAGGTCAAGGCCAGCGTTGAAGGGCAGCCAGGCAACGGCACCTGCAGCGCGTTCGTGCATCTCTTCGATCACGTTCAAGCCCCAGCGAAAAGTTCAACGGGCTGGGAAAGCGTAGATTCGGTTCCTGTGTGCCTCCTCTCCCTGGTTCCCGCAAGCAAGCGAGTCAGACACATTTTTACCTAGAACTACGTCAAATCCAAGGCCTTCAACACGGTTAAAGCACAGCCACTACCCTAGAATGCCACGAGATGGAGACGTCGCTCCGCGGAAGATGTCTCCCGGCACCTTTGTTTCCAGACGTTTAAAACTCTCCGAGGGCTTTAACTTACCTTGCTGCCCAAAGTTAGCTTTTGGGTCATCTTCGCTTCCAAACGAAATCAGAGTCAAAACCACCCACAAAACAAAATGAATAAATAAAACAAAATGATCACAGGGGATCCACTTTGCAATGTGCTGGTGGAGCAGAAGTTAGAGCTTTTTCTGTGAACTGGATGCACTTGCCTTTCGTATGAAGCTTCGTAGTGAGTGCATGTGTGCGTGTGTCCACGTGTGTGCAAGCATGCACGTGTGCCTGTGTACTTGTGTGTGTGCATGTGTCTTCCCCCAACTGTTTTCTATCTGTGTCTCTCTCCACCTCCTGCACGCCTCCCACGTGGTGATTGTGTGGGTCGCTGCTCTCCTCTCTCCCGTAGGCTGTGCTAGTTCATGATTATAACCCCAGTACCAAATGAGCATGTATGTTCACATTTGTCTTGTGAAAACGTGGGAGTGCCATCCTCTCTCTTCTCATTCTTCTTCGTCTCTTCTGTTTTCCCATTTTAAAAAATTCTTAATACAGTAAAGGTATCTGTGTAGGCCATACAATGCTCAAAAAAATGCGCCTTTAGTTTTTCCCTGTATTTCTCTCCATAATATTTACTAAAGGTTTGATTTTTTTTTTGAGAAAGCAGGATTTGTTGAGAGGACAGTAAAACTCCCACAGTGGGAGGGGACCTGAGGGGGTTGCCCAAGGTTTGATTTGTAAAATTAGTTGTTATTGAACTGAATTAGGAAATGAGAAAACAAATTATGGGCTTCATATCTTCCCCAGTGGCATGCGCGTGTGTGTGTTTATTTATTTTTCTCCTCTAGATACCTTATACATGATATAAGCAGGGTTTCCATACTCCATGCTTATGTTTTATGCGATCCCTGGATACTGATTTAAAAAGAGACAAGGTCTCATTATGTTGCCCAGACTGGTTTCAAACAACTGGGCTCAAGCAATCCTCCTGCCTTGGCCTGCCAAAGTGTTAGAACTACAGGTGTGAGTCACCATGTCTGACCTGACATTGGTTTAAGAAGAAGAGAAAATCTCCTTTTGATACATGACATCACTCAGAAATCACCATTTGCGGGGGCATTCTAATTGGTTTTCTTTGAATTTTTTTTTTTTTTTACAAAAAGCTTGGCTACCTGTTGATCAAGTTTTAAAGTTTTATTTCTTATTTAACAGGAAATTAAGTTGCCCGTACCATTATCAAATTCATAAAATAATGAAAGATTATCTTTCATAAAAGTTACCATGCCCCCTCATTCCTATTCACCATCATACTAGAAATCCTAGTTAATAATATAAGACATGAAAAGGAAGTACAAGGCATGCAGATTAAGTAGGAAGAAATAAAACTACCTTTGCTCATGGATGACATGATTGTTTAGGTAGAAAATTCCAAAGAATCAACACAAAAACTATTGGAACTAATATGTGATCTGAGAAGGAGAGAGAAAGAAGAAATGCACAAATACTTAAACTATAAGCCTAACAAAACATGTACAAATCTATACAAGGAAAGTTATAAAAGTTTGTTGAAATTTAAAAATCTAAATAAATGAAGAGATATTCCATGTTTATGATTAACAAAAAAACTCAATATTTTCAATATTTCAGCTCTTCCCAGATGATCTACAGTGTCAACAAAATCTCAGTAAATATTCCAACAAGCTAGTTTAAGGGTATCAACAAACTGATTTTAAAGTGTATATGACTCAGAATAGTCATTGTAATCCTGAAGCAGAAGAATGAAATCAGAGAACGGGTACCACACAGGTTTAAAATTTATTCTATAAAGCTGTAATATTCAAAACAGTGGAGTCTTGGCAAAAGAATAAACAAGTAGGTCAATAAGTAGAATCAAATAGAAGCCCAGAAATAGATTCACACAAATACAGTCAACTGATTTTTGACAAAGGAACAAATGCAATTCAGTGTAGAAAGAATGGCCTTTTCAACAAACGGTATTTTTTCCCCATCTACACACAAACAAACAAAAAATCTAAACACAGACTTTAAACCCGTCACAAAACTTAACTCAAAATGGTGCACAGGCCTACCTGTAAAATGTAAAGCTGTAAAACTTCAAGAAGGTAATGTAGAAAATCTGGGTCACCCTAGGTTTGGCGATGGCTTGTTGGGTAAAACACCACAAGTACAAGCCACCAAAGAAAAAATTAGTAAGTGGACTCCATCAAAATCAAGAGCTCCCATTCTGCAAAAGACCCAAAGTAAGGAATGGAACAAGACACAAGACGGGGAGGGTATATCTGCAAGACACGTACTGATGTAGGACTGTTACCCAACGCATAGCCAGAACGCCTACAAGTCGGGGCTCCAGGGGTGGGGGAAGGGAATGATTTGGTGGCACACAGAGGACTTTCTCGGCAGTGAGACGATCCTGTGTGATGCAGGAATGGGGGTGTCCAGGACACTCCGCATCGTTCAAAATCCACAGAACTGTGCGACACGAGTGAGCCCTTATGCACATGACGGATCTTTGTTAATAACTGTATCGACATTGGCTCAACAATGACACCACAAAAGCCACACTCCTGCCAGATGTCAGTTGTGACGTTGTTACCGAGTTCCATTCCACCTAGTCTTTTGTGTATACTGGTAAAACTTTTGTAATAAACGAATGGAAAAAATGAAGTTCGATGTGTGTTGTATAACAACATAAGTCCTTTCCATTGATTGGGCAGATTGTGGGGGTTGGGTGTAAAACGGGGGATATGACAACACTCTGTACATTCTGCCCATTTCTTTAACCCGAAACGGCTTTAAAAATAAGGGTTATTTAGGAGTTCAAGACCAGCCTGAGCAACAATGTGAGATCCCGTCTTTACAAGACAAATGAATAAGCAGATAGATGACGTTTGATAACGTCTGTTAGTTTTTTTGTTGTTTTTTTTTGAGTTGGAGTCTCACTGTGTCACCCAGACTGGAGTACAGTGGCCACTCCCGGCCACCACAGCCTCGACCTGCTGGGCTCCGGTGATCCTTCCGCCTCAGCCTTCCAAGCAGCCGGAATTACAGGCGCGTGCTATCACGCTCGGCTAATTTTTTGATTTATTATAGAGATGAGGTCTCGTCTGCCCATGCGGGTCTCGAACCCGTGGTCTCAGGCAATCCACTCACCTCAGCCTCCCAAAGGCGCGGATTACAGGCTGAGCTACCGAGCCCGGCTGTTTTTAAAATGTAATTATGCCACGTTATACCACCTCTTAGTGGCTATGATTCAGAATAGCTGTGTGTAATTAATTGGAAGTCTCTTACAACACTGCTAGTTTTACAGAAACTTCAGCACAAGGTGTCTCCATCTAGTTAGTTCAGTCGTCGCAGGTGACTTATGTGTTGCATTCGAAAAGTTTGTACCACAAGACTGTTTCATTATCTACCGGATCCAAGATTCTATTGCTGGATGGGAAAATTCTAGTAAGCATCTTCTTGATATTGAAGATGCAGTTAAGACCATACGTTTCTTGAAAGGAGTTGTGTCTTTTGTTATCGTAGTCCATCTTAGTCTATGTGTGTACTTAAGTATTTGTCCAGTACGTGACTGAATGAAAAAATGAATGAATTTCTACGTGGTTTCTATAACAGCGTTAAGTCCTTTCCACGAACTCCTGGTTTTCATCAACAGCCAATAAGTGAAGGGCAGGGCATTTTCTTGTTGCTCTTCCTCTTGGACTCCATAAAGAAAGAGATGGTAATGTATAAGCCTCGTCTACAGATTCTTCAATTCGCCTCGCCTAAAAACTTTAACAAGAGCCAGGAGCTATAAACCTGTTCACACTTTAACCAGAAACCCCAACAAAGGGGGGTCCCGAGGATGATGTGCAAGGGAGAAGGGCAGAGTAGAGGAGTAGACAGAATTTCGAGAAATGCCTGCTTAAAGGGGAAGGTGGAGGAAGAAGAGTCCACGAGGACAGAGAGCGCGAGCGGCCAGATGCAGGTGCCGGCACGCCTGTGGCCTCCAGCCTAACTCCTTCCATCTCTGTAACCATGTCCCTTTGTCCTGTCTCGAATTGGGAGACTCTAAGCAAATGGAAATCAATGCACCAGGCATCACCTCTCTTGTCTAGAGAGGTTATATGGTTAAGAAGCCAAACTGAAAACGAGCTCAAAATACAGCCTATCCTAACAGCCTTTTTTTTTTTTTTTTGAGTTGGAGTCTCACTCTGTCGCCCAGACTGGAGTGCAGTGGCACACTCCCGGCTACCTGCTGGGCTCCGGTGATCCTTCCACCTCAGCCTTCCAAGTAGCCGGAATCACAGGCATACGCTACCATGCCCAGCTGATTTTTTTGATTTATTGTAGAGATGAGGTCTCGCTGCCCGGGCGGGTCTCGAACCCGCGGGCTCAGGCAATCCACTCACCTCAGCCTCCCAAAGGCGCGGGATTACAGGCTGAGCCACCGAGCCCGGCTCCTAACAGCCTTTTCACATCATCTTTTTTCTTTTTTGCAGCATAAATAAATCACTTATGATTTATTAACAGGAGAATCATCTGTTATGATTTACTGGACAGGAGAAGGTCAATTTGTTGTCCCAACTACAGAAGCAGCCACAAATCTCTATGAAATTCGATCCACAAGGTCATTGAAAAAGAAGTGTATTATCTATCTTGTTGAATTTGTCAAACTCTTACAAAATTTGCCTTGACTTTTTAGTTCTATAATTGAGTACATTTTGATGGCAAAATATAGTTATCTAAAATTAGAGGAAGCAAATTAATGGCTTACATCCCAATAACCACCAAACTAGTGGCAAAAGCTAGATTCCCTAAGAGTGAGAACAGTGCCTGGCACAGAACAAGTCAGGCATTTCTCAAGATGCTCAGGGGATTTGTACCAGGAGCCCCTGCAGATACCATGGCTGTAGCATTCGCATATATCCTGTGCACACCCTGTACTTCAAGTCATCTCTAGATTACTCACAATACTGAATTTAACGTAAATGCCGTGTAGTTGTCATACTGTATTTTTAATTGTATTGCTATTTTTTCTTACTACCTTTGACCCTCTGTTGGATGAATCTGTAGATGCACAACCCACGGATAAGAGTGCCAACTGTACTAAGTAAATAATCATTAACTGCATGAATGAAACCTTCTGGAAGTATTTTTACGGCTCTTTGGTCATTTGGCCAGTGTTCTCCCTATAACCCTTCAATGTGAAGAAATCACGGCGTCTCAGGCTTGAAAAGTGTATGTCATTAAGTAACCCGCAGGGCGACTAAACGCCTTGTCTGGTGAATTGCTGTCTAATCAACCTGTCAGTCCTACTAGTGATAAAAACTCCATATTTTTGGAGAAAGTTCATCGTGTCTGGAGATAACTCTAGTACCAAGTGAAGACTTTTGTTGAGTCACAAACTAACCTCCTATTGTCAATTGATTCATAAGGAAATAAATGAAAACGTATCTGTTGTGTGCTACCATAGGCTAACAGTGATCTTTATCCACTGCTGAAGTCTGCATACCTAGAACAGTGTCTGGCATATTTAAGGCCTCTGTAAATATTCAGTAAATAGTACACTGTGATTAATGTCCACTGCATTAATTGTATGAAATGTATCAGTTATTTATACCTAATAATTAATGCAGTAGACATTAATCACTGATATTAAACTATTCATGGCCTTTTTACACATTAGTTTTCACAAATCACATTCTTTCTCATCCTATACATTTGGAGTTTGGCATATTTGGATGAAAGATCACCAAACAGTAATTTTAATACACTTGATTTCATTAGAAGATGAAATGTATCAGTTATTTATACCTGAATTTTTTTTAGTTCTTTCTGTGCATGCTATTGTTAAAGACTGGAAAGAGGTATTCTAATCTAGCAAATCGAAAATAAACATACTATATGTTTACTCTTATTCTGAAGTTTTTTGTGTATTATGCTTTTTAAATATGCTACATAACTTTGTATATTGCTACAAACCAAAGAGAAATACGTCACATTCATAAAAATTAATTTCTCCTTTAGAATACATAAGGACCCTTCATCCATGCAAATCAGGTGTAGTCCAATTAGGCTGCACTCATATATTTCCAGTTGTTTTAGCAAGAATGCAGAATATAGCCTGATTAGAAGGCAGCTTTCAAGCTGAAGGATATATGATTAATGTTAACACAGCAGTCACAATGTCTATAAAAATAAAAAATTCCTTAATTAAAGACCAGGCATTTTTGCAATTCAATAAAATATGCATTACCTAGCGAGATAGTTTATGAAAGTCAATTTGAGCTAACACTCCTATATTAGATATTTTAATATTTTAGAGTATAATCACTGCTGAACATTTTTCAACTTTTCGATTTTTGAGTTTTTTATTTTTTAAGCTAGCAGATCATCTCTAGATAATATAAAATTGGCATTATGTATAAATATCTGTAAAGTGTGTCAACAAAACAGATTATGTGTATAATGTGCTTACAGAAATCAATTAATATTAATACTGTAAAAATTTCTAAATGATAGCCTCCAAGTAATTCTAGTTTGAAGAACCAATTTATATGCTAAAACGCATCAAAAATCATCAGTCTTGATGAGCACCTTCTTTCTCATCTCTTTGATTACAGAACCACTAGAGAAGCAGGAGTACAGGATTCGTTTCTCTAACTTAACACAAAACATCTAAAGATTTCATTTTGAGTCCATGGTCATCCACACAAATCTGCAGCAAGAGATTGAGGAATGCTTGTTTTAAAATTATGGAGAAAGTTAATATATGTAGGTAGATAAATATTCAAGATTCATGAATGAATGACAAAATTACATAGTGACATCAAAGGAACTAACACTTGAATTAAAAGAGGTAAACGTCTATCTAAAAGACATGTCATTGTTTATTATATGAAATGCAATTTTCCCCACTAAGGTTAGAAAAAACAGATTCTACTAATTATATTACACAAATATCTTAGAAAATTACTTCATGGAAAATGGAATTTTCCACATGGTATCCACTTTATTTGTTAAAATATCTGTAATAGGTAGAAAAATAGACTGGTCCCAAATGCTGACATGAAAAATTTTTAAAATAACATTTAATAGTGTGACCAATGCAGCATTCTTGTTATCAGTTGTCACAGAGCCCTCATACATTTCTGTGACAAGATTTTTCTTCACGTCTTACATAAGAAGAAAAGCCTTGACTATCGAACACTCTTGTTTAAAAAATGGAATTTGTTCCCACGCCTTTGGGAGGCCGAAGTGAGTGGATTGCCTGAGCCCGCAGGTTTGAGATCCACCTGAGCAACTTGGCAAGACCTTATTATCTACAATAAGTCAAAAGTTAGCCGGGCATGGTAGCACACGCCTGTAGTTCCAGCTACTTGGAAGGCTGAGACGGAAGGATCGCTGGAGCCCAGCGGGTCGAGGCTGCGGTGGCCGGGAGCAGCCACTGCACTCCAGTCTGGGCAACAGAGTGAGACTCCAACTCAAAAAAAAAAAAAAAAAAAAAGGAATTTGTACTTTTTTTGCCCTCCACATGGACTGACAATTCCCCGTTACTTGTGTCAGTTTATAATATCAGACAGATCTACTTAGTATCTTTCCTTGTCATCCTCACAATATATACGAATATAGAGATCAAATAGCAAAAGACAAGAGTTGAGACCCGGTCTACAAACTACAGGTTGCTAAGAAGGCATGCATTTGGTTAGATTGGGAGACAAGACAATAAGCAAGAAATGGGGAGGCAAACAGAACAGCTACTGAGGGGCTTGGTACCACCTATCATCTCAATCTCGGATTGGCATCAGATGCCAACCAACTCTGTTATCTTTTGTCAAAATGACATTAGTAAAAAAGTAGATTCCCATGACTATGGCACTTCTTTTCAGTGGTAACTGAAACCACATCACTGCTCTTGGTCAGTCTGAAATCATCCCAATACAATGGCAGTTTTAAAATAACTCTTAAAAAACTGCCCTCATTACCATTCATGTTTTATAGCCATATTTTTAATTTTCCTTGTTCAGTGGGAGACAAAAGATTCTTCAAAAGCTTGTCAATAAGCTATTCGATATCCCTTATTTATCCATCCATCTCTCCTTTTCAGGTTGCCCTTACCTGTTCCTTTAAGTATTATTAACTTTTCCATAAAATCTTAGATTTATATACCTGGAAGTGATTTTCAATCAGAACCTTTTCTCTTGTCTTGACACTTTCAAAACTTATTGAAATATCCCTCTACCCTTTTAGAAATGCCTTTGCATTAAGAATCTACAAACATCATACAATGATAATATTTGGAAAGTTATCTTCTGATTTAGAATGTGAATAAAAGGACTAGAACCTTCATTATACAAGGAAAAGCAGCTTGGAGATGAAAAAAGGAGTGCCAGGCCTGACTGGACACATTGGCCCAGCACATGGCAAGTACCTGAGTTGCTAATCTTGACCTTGACAACCCCTCCCTTCAACCACAGACATCCTTCTTTCAATTATCTGACTCTCCACTTTTTCCTTCATGTCTAAGATGCCCTCTATCCTTTAATTCTTCCTAGTTGCATGAAAAGTAACATATCAGCTTATGTCTTATGCATTATTAATTTAATCCTCTTAACAATCCATTATCATTTCAGAGATAATGAGACAGAGAAATTCAGATTCGCCCAAGACACATGGCTAGGATTTCTGATATCATGATAAATAGTGGAGAGAGCAGATACACTATTCTCATCCTGCATCAAACATATAAATGACAAAATATATACACTTTTAAAAAACCATTGCCATCCTTGTAATAGGTAGGTAAACTTTCCGAAGACCATGAACTGTGTGCAAGGAAATTGTGTTCTATATACAGAAGTGGTGACAGCTGGCAGCAGGACCATTAAGAGGCTAGGAGAAAGATCCAAGCACTTAATCCCTTTTTCCCAGCTAAGTGTAAGACAAACGACGTCTGCCTTCAGAAGGAGCAGGGCTTGGGGCAGTTTCAGGGGAATGCCTCATCTAGTCAGTAAAATATCAGAAGAAACTAGGTGCACCCGAGCTCAGAAGACCAGCTCCTAAGTTTTCCGTCCGGCAAGATATAATATCCATTCCTTATCATAGATAGTGATATCAATGGCTCCTAGTGAACCTTAGCAGATGTTCTTATACTTCAAATAACACCATTAAAAAGTGGGCAAAGGAAGTCGGGTGTGGTGCCTCATGCCTGTAATCCCAGCACTTTGGGAGGCTGTGACAGGAGAAATCCCTTGAGTCCAGGAGTTTAAAACCAGCCTGGGCAACATACCGAGACCCCCTATCTCTAAAAAGGAGGAAAAAAAAAAATCTTTATAAAAAATTTAAATGGGCCAAGGAAATGGACACTTCTCAAAAGAAGGCATATAAGTGGCCAACAAACATATACAAATGCTAAACCAGAGAAACGCAAAACAAAACTGCAACGATACCATCTCACACCAGTCAGAATGGCTTTTTGAAAGTCAAAAAACACATTTTTACCCAGTCTACTTTCATATGGGCAGCAAGTTTGGTTTCATGTTTTTGCTACTGTGAATAGTGCTGCAATAAACATGTGTGTGCAGGTATCATTTTGGTAGAGTGATTTGAGCTCCTCTGGGTAAATTCCCAGGAGGGGGAATGCTGGGTCATATGGAAGGTCAATTTCTAGCTCTTCTAGAAATTGCCACACTGTTTTCCATAGAGGTTGAACTAGTTTGCATTCCCCCAGCAGTGTAAAAGTGTTCCCCTTTTTCTGCATCCTCACCAGCATCTGTTGTTTTTGTGCCCCACATCTTTAAATTAAGAGAGAAATTTTAAAAAAAAATCAAAAACCAACATATGTTAGCGAGATTGCAGAGAAAATGGAACGCTCATACACTGTAGGAATGCAAATGAGTTCAGCCCCTGTGGAAAGTAGTTTGGAGATTTCTAAAAGTTCTAAAAATAGAATTGCCACTCGTTCAGCAAACTCCACTACTGGATATATATCCAAGGGAGCATAAGTCATTCTACCAACGATACCTGTACTTGTATATTTATCCTAGCACTATTCGCAATAGTAAAGACATGGAACCAACCTAGGTGGCCATCAACAGTGGGCTGGATATAGAAAATGTAGCACATATGCACCACAGAATACTACACAGCCATAAAAATGAATGAATTTTGCAGCAACATAGATACAACTGGAGGTCATTACTCTAAGCAGATTAATACAGAAACAGAAAACGGAATACTGCACGTTCCCACATTTTTTCTTATTTGAGTTGGAGTCTCACTCGGTCGCCCAGACTGGAGTGCAGTGGTCGCTCCCGGCCACCGCAGCCTCGACCCGCTG
>NW_007091244.1:32063-37814 GCF_000164805.1 Carlito syrichta
TACCACACCCGGCTGATTTCCTGATTTATTGTAGAGATGAGGTCTCGCCGCCCAGGTGGGTCTCGAACCCGCGGGCTCAGGCCATCCACTCACCTCAGCCTCCCAAAGGCGCGGGATGACAGGCTGAGCCACCGAGCCCGGCTACGTTCCCACTTTTAAGTGACAGCTAAGTACTGTACAAATACATAAAAAAACGTATAAAGTTTGTAGAGGCTGGAAAAAATCCTGAACGATTATCTTGCAAGGGGTTAGGCTAAAACATGAGATCTAAAAACGTGACTAAAAAAAATTGTGTACTTATTCTTACATGTTTAAACTTCAGTCACCAGAGTGCTCTCCATTTGGTTCAATACACTTATTGAGATGCTCTTTCTGCTGCTCAAGACAGTTTTTGAACTCATTAATTCTGAGGCGTTTTAGTGCTTCTGCTGTCTTTTGTTTCACCTCTTCTACCTTGGCAAAACGTTTCCCTTTGACTTTCTTCATCTGGGGAAACAAAAAAGTATCACAGGACAAGGTCGCGTGGGTAAGGAGGGTGGGACACGTGGGTCATGCTGTTTTTGGTCAAAAACTGCTGAACACTCAGCGTGGGGTGTTGTGAGCAGGTGAGCTCATAAATCATCCATCGTGAAATGGGCAAATGCAATGAAAGAACCACCAATAGAGAAATTCACCGAAGCTGAACGTAGCCCCACACCATCACTAGCTGGTACATGGATGCAGATGGGTTCCTAGAACACTTACCTGGCGAGGGAAGCCTGTGCTGCAAGCGGCCCACCCCCCAAAAGATAATTCCAGGTTTTGGGGGGGTCCCCTCTCCTAACAAACTGTTTTTGCACTCAAGTAGCAATTAAGAGTACCTAAAAAACATACCACTACAACTGCGACCGCCTAGGGTGGGAATGGTGAGGGGCAAGGGCACACGTGCCCCTCAGAGAGGGCTGAGTAGGAGGAGATGTCGGTAAGAACGCAACCATCCATTTTGCTACTTCAAACCAGGTGGCTTAGCTTTATTTGGGCACTCAGCTGAATAATTATTCGAACTCTCTGGCCCATCGGGGTGGCTCTGACATTAGGATGCTCATGGAGAGTTCACTACAGAGGGGAAGCAAAGCCAATTTTAATTTCTCTTCCAGACTTAAATCCTGCTTCTCAACTAAAGAGACAAATCATGGATCCAGGCGAGGTGACTGGACAACATGCAGGTAACAGACATGAACCAAGGCACTCAGGGGCAGCAAAGCCAAGAACAGTGCAAAGCTTACAACGCAGAGGGTGTGCAGAACAGAGGCCAGCGAAGACATGAACAAGCAAAGCCAACCTTGATGGTTCCTTCCATGATCCACATTTCATTATGCTGGTGGTTTCATGCAAGCTTACAATTGAGCCAGATGGTTCTGCATTTTTGTCCAAATATGCATCGTTTTTCCATCTTGCTTTCAAGACGCTCAGGGACAGGAACCTCTTTCCCTTCTTTTGATATTTTCCTAAACCCACCCGTCTTACGCATATAGTAAAACTCAACTAATTTGTGATTCATGTTGGATTTAAGCACGACAAAGACTCTCGCTTCCCCTGCCCCTCTCCCAAATCTCAAATCTCTCAGAAAAAGCAACCTTGTAATTTCCCATAACAACTCCTACAGGGACATCAACTCACACACAACTCTTGGCTACTAGGAGTGAAAGAAGCATCGTACCGCACAGTTGGATTTGAGTGTGTTACAGCGTGTCATTGAAAATAAATCTGCCAAAACCGGTGAGAAAGCATAACCCTCGGCTAGTCTTTCCATGGAAAAACAGAACGCCAAACACAGCCCCTGGTGAGGTGTCGACGGAACAGAAATTTGGAAATGAAGGACTTTGGCTTTGAGGGCAGACACAGATCCCAAACAGATCTTGGCATCATCTGTTACAGGTACTGACCAAGGGCATTCGGCCTGGTACCGACTCCCAATATCCCACAGGTAAGGAGTAAAAAGCAGAGACTACAGGAATCATGGAAGGCTAAGCAGCACATACTCGCAAGCCCAGGACTGGATGACACACCAAAATGCACACGAGTAGAGCACTCCTCACAGCAGGCGCCAGAGTCCGCTTCGTTTCCTTTCTTCTCCGAACGCCCCTTCTGTTTGACCTTAACCTCGACTCTCTTCCCATCTCATTGGAGGGCTCTCCTTTCCCCTTCTGTCTCTGGAGGGATTGGCACGTACTCCCATGCTTTTGGTAGTAGTGGTTTCCAACATCGCTGGCCGAGCAAGACTTCCCTGTGGTGCTCTGCTGTGCCAGCTCCTCAGTTGAGACTGCCACATTAAGGTAAACGTCTGCATGAATCGCTCATTTCCTAATGCTGGCTTTTAAACTGTTAAAGTAAAAAAGAATCACCACTGGGCATGGCTAGCTGGAAACCGGAGAACAAATGGTCCAAGTTTCAAATGCTACTAGGGTGTTGATAAAAAGGTGACAGAGACACAACAGAGGGGTGAAGAGGAAAATTCATCTCACAAAAGGGCAACGAGAAAAGGCAATGGCTGTCCCAAGGGAGCTGGGAAACAGTCGTAAACGCAGACCCCCATGGTGAAGTGGAGAGGCAAAGAATAGATGGTGAGAAGTCCAAGAGGCCAGCCTAGGATCGATCATGTGCGCATGGGCTTTGGAGTCCAACAGCGGGTTGAAACTCTTACCTGTAGCCAGGTAACGTTCAGCAATTGAGAGTGAGCATGAGTATCTCCATCTGGCTCATCGTTAGAGGACTAAAAGACATAAGGATACTGCTTAGAACACAAAATGGCATTCAATAATCGGTAGCCTTTATAATTAAGAATCCAAAACGAAACTGCTAGCCTGATAGTGTCAGCAGACTCGAGAGAAGAGCACACAGCCGTAGACCCAAGAAAGGAGCCTGGCTCACAGGTCAGGGAGAGTCACAAGAGTTGCACTCAAGGCCACAAGCAGGGAACCTCTTGCCCGGTGTTTGTGTTCAGAACCACACAGCTCCACAGCAACGCTGATTTTACCACTAGGTGGCAACGATACAGCTGCAGTTCACCGACGGGACGAATTTTAAACAGGGAGTAAATCCAGACAGCAATTCCAAGCAGCTTTTCAGTACACACTTCCATTTTAGAAAAGTTCTTTTACAGACAATTTATAGCAGAATGTATAATTATCTGATTCAACTCATATGTTAACTTCTGATGCCTTTTCCCCACTCCACAGGAAGGAAATTTATGCAATAAACATGACTTTTAAACTTTCATTACCAATAAGTCTTTGAAAAGCCTAGAAGTATACCTATCATGAAGATAACAGAAATTATGGAAAGCTAAAAAGTTTTGTAAAGTTTTAAAATTCTAGAAAGGTACTGTAAAATGTTAACTACTTCAAAGAGAAAGTTAACTTGTTAAAAAAAAGACTAACAGGTAACAATGCTAATTTGTTGTTTTTTAAAACTTTTGGGTCAAAATTTGAAATAATATGAAAACACTTTGGTTGCAACTTAAGAATTATATTAATATTAATATACACAGACTTCTCAGTCTCTTGAATAAACATATTGAGCTTACTAAGAAAGCTTATCAAAATTTGGAGTTAAATTTCAGGATAATTAATCCCTTTGTGCAAGTGTCAAAATAATAAACAATGATGGGAGGCCGAGGTGAGTGGACTGCTTGAGCCTGCAGGTTCGAGACCCGCCTGGGCAACTTGGCGAGACCGCAACTCTACAATAAATCACAAATTAGCCGGGCGTTGTAGCACGCACCTGTAGTTCCAGCTACTTGGAAGGCTGAGACGGAAGGACTGCTGGAGCCCAGCAGGTTGAGGCTGCGGTGGCTGGGAGTGGCCACTGCACTCCAGTCTGGGTGACAGAGTGACTCCAACTCAAAAAAAAATAAATAAATAAAATAAATGAAATTCTTTAGTGTCTGGCACTTTCCACAATTATTTCTGCTTTCTTCATAAAACAGGACACAAACATGACTGATTAAAAATAATAGAAATTTTATTCTTTTCATTTCTTCTTTTCTTATCAAATAAAAGGGCCAGCTATGACAAAAGTTTCAAATTATAGATAACACTTCCAAGTATGCAGTAAAAATACTAACAAACAATAAATTTCAAATTCCCAATGTTGTTCCTCTAAATATAACGTGGGAGCTCATATCATCACATGTAACACTTCAGAACCTGTACTATAATTAGACGAATAAATAATAAACCTATACTGTTACCCAATTCATAATTTAAAAAATTAAAACAAGTCTATGTATTCCCTTTATATAAATAACCCAGAGTTTCTGAAATTTTTAATTTTCAGTTGCCTACAAAAGAACTAATCAGAATGACTTTTTAAATATGAGCCCTCCAAAAGTTTCTCACTCATTTAGCAATCACTTGCCATACTTACTTCACTTTCAGAAACACCTCACCCTCTTGCAATCCACAGAAACCTAAGAGAACAGAATTAATTTCTAAGTTATTTTTACAGTTCGTAAATTGTTATTTCCCCATCATTGGATTTCATTTTAGAATTACAGATCATCCTGAAATCTAACAATATAGATCTCTTTCACCTTGTCAGCCTATACAGATAACCAGAACAAGCAACCATTTAGGATGGTCAGCACAAGAAAAGATTACCATGGCAGCCCTCATAAATCAAGCGAGGGATTTCAGAAAGTGCTCAGTTTGTCCACGGTTACCTTTGACTCTGGCTAGAAAATTTAGGAAACGTCAGCGGTATGCCACGATGACAGAGGGGTAACTGCAGATTCATAAAAATGAATGCGTGCGTGTAAGGTGTCGCTCTAAAGACTCCGCTTCCCCTGATCTGCACAAACAAAGGGGGAAAGCGCGCCACCCTCAAAACCCCCCAACCCCCCCCTCCCCGCGTCTCTGCGCCTGGGAAGTCAGAACACAAAGCAAGTGGATGGAGCCGCACCGCCAAGCGGTCCCGTGTCACAACTGCCAGAACCGGGCAAAACCGAAGCGCCGTTACTGGCTCGAGTTTGTCATCTTCTGCTTATTCCTGATGGTGGCTCGAAGCTTCCGGATGACCAGCTTATCGGGCAGGATCATATCGCCTTGCTGCTCCAGATAATCCAGCAAATTCTCAGTCCACCGGAGCGCAGCGGCATGGTTGAGGTGTCTCTCCGGAATGAGCTCCACCTCCTCGTCCTCGTCCCCGCTGGACTCGTCCGTCTGGCCCTGGGCTCTTCGGATGATCTCGCTGTCGGTCAGCACCTCGTAGCCGGGCTCGGAGCTGTCCACCTCGAGCCACTTTTCCACGCCCTCCGTGGTCACGTGCTCCAGCCCCTTGGTGTGCTGCAGAAGGGCGGCCACGGTGGCCACGGAGACGTCTTCCTGGTCCGGGTCCAGGCCCTCCTTCTCCTCCGGCACGGGGAGGATCTTCCTCCACGCCCGGCTGATGGTCCCCGGCCTCACCAGGCTCCAGGCCGCCGCGACCTCGTAGAGGGCATCCAGCAGCGTGAGCCGCTTCCAGAAGGCGCGCAGGTCGTTGCCCTCCTCCAGGTTGTTGCGCAGGAGGCCCACGCGGTAGTTCCTCTTCAAGGCGGCCACGACGCCCTGGTCCGAGGGCTGGATCAGCGCGGCCACGCTGGGCGGCAGGTACTTGGCGAAGATCTGGCCGTCGTCCGAGCGCAGGACGTTCTCGTTGGGGTGCGTGGGCGAGTTGTCCAGCAGCAGCACCGCCTTCTCCGGCAGGCCCCGCGCGCGCAGGGACTCCCGCACC
>NW_007091244.1:38284-38775 GCF_000164805.1 Carlito syrichta
GCTCGCTGCGCACGCCGATCTCGCGGATGCTGTGGCGCTGCTTGAAGCGCGTGAGCCAGCCGGCCGAGGGGTTGAAGTCGCCGTCCATGCCCAGCGCGTAGAAGAAGAACTCGGCGCGCTTGGCGCACAGCGGGCCCGAGACCGGGTTGCCGCGCGCGCGCTGCTGGTTGAACCACTCGAGCATGGCGCGGTCCAGCTCCTCGTACATGGACGGCTTCATGGACTTGCGCTTGGCCAGCAGGCTGGTGGAGTCGGAGCTGCTGGCGTACGTGATGATCTTCTCCTTGTTCTTGCGGATGTCGCGCACGGTGGTCTCGCCGATGCCGTAGACGCCCGCCAGCTGCTTGGAGGAGCCGCCGTCCTCCAGCTTCTTGATGATGTCCAGCTTGTCCTTGATGGTCAGCACCACGCGCTTCCGCTTGCCCGACATGGCGGGCTGGGCGGGCGAGGCCGCCCCGGCGCGGCCCGGTCCCGCGCACGTGCTTCAGCCG
>NW_007091244.1:39128-81561 GCF_000164805.1 Carlito syrichta
CCTCCTGGGCCCTGGGGCAGCCCTCCCGGGGTCCCGGACCTGGACAGGCCCCGCCTTCCAGTGCCCTGGTGAGGCAGGTCTCCTGGGGCTCCCCATCCTGGACAGGCCCCCTTGCTCTTGGGCCCTGGTGGGGCAGCCCTCCCGGGAGTCTCCAGCATGGACAGGCCCTTCCCTCCTGGGTCCTGGTGGGGTAGCCCTTCCGGGGGTCCCCGCCCTGCACGGGCGCCCTTCCTCCAGGACCCTGGTGGGGCAGTTCTGCCAGGGGTCTCTGACCTGGACGGGCCCCTCTCTCCTGGGCCCTGCTGGGGCAGCTGTCCTGGGATTCCTCATCCTGGACAGACCCCCTTCCTCTTGGGCCCTGGTGGGGCAGCCCTCCCGGGGGTCTCAACATGAACGGGCCCCTCCCTCCTGGGTCCTGGTGGGGCAGCCCTTCCGGTGGTCCCTGCCCTGGACGGGCACCCTTCTTCCAGGGCCCTGGTGGGGCAGCTCTGCCAGGGGTCCCTGACCAGGACGGGTCCCTCTCTCCTGGGCCCTGGTGGGGCAACTCTGCCAGGGGTCTCTGACCTGGACAGGCCCCTCCCTTCTCGGCCCTGGTGGGGCATCTCTCCATGGGTACAGGCCCCTTCCTCCAGGGCCCGGGTAGGGCAGCTCTGCCAGCGGTCCCTGACCTGGATGCACCCCTCCCTCCTGGGCCCTGGTGAGGCAACTCTGCCAGGGGTCCCTGACCTGGACAGGCCCCTCCCTTCTTGGCCCTGGTGGGGTAGCTTTCCAGGGGGTCTCTGACCTGGACAGGCCCCTTCCTCCAGGGCCCTGGTAGGGCAGCTCTGCCAGCGGTCCCTGACCTGGATGGGCCCCTCCCTCCAGGGCCCTGCTGAAGCAGCTCTCCCCAGGGGTCCCCAACCTGGACAGGTCTCGTCCTTCTTGGGCCCTGGTGGGGCAGCTCTGCCGGGAGTCCCTGACCTGGATGGGCATCTCTCTCCTGGGCCCTGGTGGGGCAACTCTGCTGGGGTCCTTGACTGGACAGCCCCCTCCCTTCTGGGCCCTGGTGGGGCAGCTTGCCAGGGGTCCCTGACCTGGGGGCCCAGCGCTGTGGGGGTTGTGAGGAGACATGCCTGCCTGGTACTTACGCCCCCTCTTTCCACCCCCTACCCCAGTGGTCAGGTTTCCCTTGCGGGTGTTAATCGCCAGAGTGTCTGTTCCTGTGTCCGCCTCTCGTCCCTGCCGAATTGGCGAAACGCCTTCATTCCTACTAACTTTAATGAATGATGTAATGATTCAGGATACCAAACTGGCGGCATGCGCTTGGGAAGTCGTGGGGTGTTGGACCGTGATTCCAAGTGGGTGATCTGGACTTCCCTTTATCTTCCTCTGTCTGTTGTGCTGTCCTCTTTCCCAGCCGGTAGGTCTGTCACCAATTTACCCACAGCACTGTGATCAGAACTTAATCTGAGTCGCACCCTGTAGCCTTAAGTCTTGTTGTTGATGTCCCAAGTCATTTCCTCAGACTGTGAGCTCCTGGGGAGCAGAGAGCATGTGATCTGTTTCGTCTAGTAGCGCCACAACTCCGAGCGTGTCCTTGCGTGTCTGATAGATGTTCAGAAACTATTTCTTTGGTTTGTTAATGTTTCCAATCCAAACACCATTCCTCCAGAGCCCAGGAGGGAGGGGCCCGCCCAGGATGGGGAACCCCGGAGAGCTGTCCCACCAGGGCCCAAGAGGGAAAACATCCAGGAGGGGTGATGTCATGGTAAGAATGCGTCCCTAGTCGGGCTCGGTGGCTCAGCCTGTAATCCTGCGCCTTGGGAGGCTGAGGTGAGTGGATTGCCTGAGCCTGCGGGTTTGAGATCCGCCTGGACAACTTGGTGAGACCTCATCTCTACAATAAATCAAAAAATTAGCCGGGCGTGGTAGCGCGTGCCTGTAATTCCCAGCTACTTGGAAGGCTAAGGTGAAAGGATTGCTGGAGCCCAGCAGGTCGAGGTTGCGGTGGCCGGGAGCGGCCACTGCACTCCAGTCAGGGCGACAGAGTGAGACTCCAACTCAAAAAAGAAAAAAAAAGAATGCAAAGAATGCGTCCCTTCTGGTGGAACTTCAAGAGTGACCTGGCGCTCCGCTGCATTTCAGACCTTAAAAGTGTGAACTGCACCTGCATTGTTTATACAGCAAGTAGCTGATTCTAGAGTGAATCTTTTCTTGAGAATGAGTTAGCCTCAGAGTTTATGTTCTGATGAGAAATTCAAATGACATCATCATAGTACCTTTTAAGCATAGAGGTGCTGTCAGAGAAAACACAATATGCATTTTTGCCTTTAGTTTGTGTTCTTTGGCAGACAGCATAGCTATGTATATGCATCTTAAATGGTACCACAAAGCACAAAGATGTGAACTTATTTAATGTTTTCTGTTTGCGGTCTCTTTGTTTTTCTCTGCTGGAAGGTAAGGTATGGTTGCAGACACTTGATAAAACCTTCATTTCAAGTTATGGGGTGTATATTCAGCATATTCAGAAGCTACGTCCATTTGCATGGATTCTTTTTTGAGTGAATTCTGATGACCAGGAGATGTCTTGGCCATCAGACTAGCTGTTTCTTCTTGTTTCTCTTCCCAGGTTCACTCACCTTTTCCTCTGTCATCATTCTCCCCTCCCCAACTAACTCGGTAAAGATATCCACACTTAAAAAAAGAGGAACCAACCATATTCAAATTATCTTTCAGTAACAGAATTGCTTCCCTTATTGATAAAAATGACAATTTTGACATATGAGAGAGACCCTGGACATTTGGCAGCTGGCCAAATGAAAGTTGATTTATTTAACTTAAACAAAATGTGCTTCCTCAAACATGCACATGCTGTAGTTTTCCAAAATAAATAATTTTTTGCTGTTCTTTGAAGTTTTTACTTTTGGAATCTTTGGGGACTCCCTTAAATGTTATAATCAGTGTCATTAATAAGATAGTAGAGGCAAGTCTGCAAATTTTCATCTCTTTTGCACATTCTTTTCTTGCCTAGTGAATAAATTCCAGTAGTTCTGGCCTGACTTCATGTGCGCTAAAATGGTTGCATATTTTTTTTAAGCCTGTTTATAAACTCTAAACCATTTTAATTGTTACTTTCTGAAACTAAAATCTAGCATGGGTGAGATAAAATAATGACTTTTAAAGGCTTAATATTTACCGCCTTATACAAATATGATATTGGCAGCATCACTATGTAGCGCTGGACCGGGAAGCAAGAGACCTGGTGTCTAAGCCCTGCACTGTCGCTAACAAGCTGTGTGGTCTTCAGTAAGTCATTTAAAGTCTGGGGCCTTGGCATTGGTATTTATAAATAAAGGTAGAAAATAAAAAAGATTGATGTAAATAAAGCTCCCCCTGGGGTCATTGTCAGAATTCAGAAGTAAATATGAAAATGCACTAAAAAGTTAGACCTGTAGAGGGTTTCTTTTAGAGCCTGACTCTGTGCAGTCGGTCTTTTTAATAATCGGTATTCTAAATCTTTTCTACCATTGTCACAGGAGTCACTTATATATATGTTAAGTAACCGTCTTCTGAGCATGTTGCAGTTTTACAAGGTAGTCAGCTAGTATACGTGCTTCTGCTTTTGGGTACTAATAAAATCATCTTTCACTTTAATGGCCCTTGCGGTCCACATTTGTGTTGGTGTGTCTGCTGCAGCCGTGTCTGTCATTTGTTTTCATAAATGCTTTTCATTCTTTCTCTCAATTCAAACAGGGTTACTAGAAGGCCTTACTTTGTTTTTACAGTGCAATGTACATTCACATATGCATGATTAGCTTATGCAAATTTAACTGTGCATTTAAAAATACTTTTGATACTGTATGGCTCCCAAACATAAGCTGCTTTGTGTGTGTGGTGCTGCATCAAAGAAACAGTAGTTCCTTTAAAACCGGGAGGAGAAACTGTGTGGACACACTGTAGAACAGTGTAGTATAGATGAAACCATATTTTAAAGATCATTTTGACCACATGCAGCTTTCATATTTGCTGCTTTTAATGTAAGCCTTCTGCAAAATGCAACCCAAGTATAATTTCTGACAGCAGACTGTTTGGTCTGTTGACTAGGATTTGCAAGATCACTATTATAATACTAATTATATCTTGTAGCAGTTGCTGTCATAAGGTTATACTGCAACCTACACTATAAAGCTAATACTCGGTGTATCATCTCAGCAGCCTCTGTTGTTCTGATTTTATATGTGGTATCCTATTGCAGAGGCAGTCTCATTGCCTAGAAACATACTAGAAATTGTATGCCCAAACGAGTGGTATCCTCTCTTCTCCAATCTTAAGAAAAAAGTAATTATCTTAGAAAGCTAGAAGCTTGGCCCAGTCACACTGCCTTGCTCAAAATATTTTTGACATTACAGTTTTGTAATTACCTTCAGAGTTTGCGACATATTTTTTGAATATTTTTAATTATTCAAATTAATTAGTCTGATAAAGTTGGATTTCATTTCTGGAAGCTGCTGACAGTCCTTCATAACAGACAAGTGAAAGAAGTAGGTGTGGAAGCCACTCTTTGGGATAAAAAAAAATAACCTGTGTATATTTGGACAGTAGGTTTTCTAGAAAAACTGCAGGAATATTCTGTGCTGTGGTGAGAATAATGGAATAATCAGCTTCATAGGTGATTTCTTCGAAGCAGGTAGCACTCAATTGAGTAAATAAACTCTTTCACATGTATTATGAGGTCAGTCTTATGACAGTGCGATCCCGTTCCTTAGCAACCGCAGAAATACACAGTGTCACTGTTTTTCTAGTTATGTTTCCTGTTACTAATTGTTCCTTTACTGTATACTTGTGATAATTTGAATGGAATTCACCCTTACTAAATCAGAAACAGGCAACTTTTGTTCTCCTTCCCAGTTCCATGCTCTGCTTTATCATGAAACTTGTTTCACTCACTCTACTACATTATTGGATTGTTAGTAAGTTTTCTATTGGGTTAAAATGTATCTTTAACTTTGAGAGTAATACCTTTTACTAAGGTATATAGGTGTTGCAGTCTTAGTGGATATGCCATCTCTGAATTTTGAACTGTTACCTTTTTTTTAAAAAGCTTTTTACTGCTTTATAACTTTCTTCATGTAAATTGATTGAGACTTTCTAATTCATATTTCTTTGTTCAGAATCCTCCTTTGCCTACAGGATGAATCATCCTGGTAATCCCATTCAGTTTTCTGTCTTTGTCTCCTTCTCTTCAGCATAAAGCTGTTTAAAATACATTTTTAGTCACTCTTACTTATGGAGCATACCATGTTCTTTCTCAGTGCCAAAGCTTTGCCTGTCCCACTTCTACCTGACTGAAGTCCCGTGTATTCAAGATAACCTTCAGTTATCTTGCTCTGCTGATCTTCCTGTATCTTTCCACTCTCATTGCAGTTATCTTTATCACTTACTTGACACTACAATAATATGACCTTGAATTATTCTTAATTTTTTACATGCTTGTTTTAGTTCTGCACAAAAATAATTAGTACCGTGATTTTTTTATATATCCCTTTCAGCACAACAGATAGCATAATTCCAGATAGATGTTTGAATAATTATGTCATAATGTTCACTAAATTATTTGTTGAATTACTGATCTGCCGTCATCACTCAGACATTGTGTGGGATTTTGCCTTTGTGAATGTTTAATAAAACCAAGTACATATAACTTGTACTATAAATGCATTCATTGCTGTAATCCAGTTACCATTGTTATATTCCTAATAACTTTATTTTGTAGAAGCTTGAGTGAAAATGGTACATGTTGGAAGACGTGAAACAAGGAAAAGTTCTAAAACCCAAGTGCCTGAGCAGAAATCGCGAGTTGATTGGAGGCGAACTAAAAGAAAGAGCATCTCGCAATTAATTGACAGTGAGGAAGAGCCTGATAGTAGTGAAGACCTCGACGGTGATGAAAGTGTTGGTAGTGATGACGAGCTTGATGGCAACAAGGGACTTGACAGCAACAAAACACCAGAAGGTGAAAGAGAGCTTGAAGCGAACAGAATGGAGAGCGAAGGAAACAGCAGTGAGCGTCTCATCAGCACGGAGGGCAGTTCAACATACGAAGAAGAAATGAACAGGACCAAGTCTAGGAGTATTGATTTACCAGATGAGGAAAAATATCCAGGTGGAGAGAGCAACGATCTCAGCAAACACACTGGGCAGATAATAGAGGAAGCTGGAGAAGAAGAACACATCATGCCAGGGAGAAGAAAAAGGATATCCTCTGTGATGTACGACAGTGACGAGAGTGATGACAGTGATATCCTCGTTAGAAAAGTAGGTGTCAAACGCCCGCGACGAGTGGTTGAAGATGAATGTTCTTCCATGGAAATGGAGCAGAACTCTGGAAAAACATTAGCTGCACGAAAACGAGAACAGCTTCAGAAGCTGAAAGAACTCTCAAAGCAGAGATCTCGTCAGAGACGCAGTAGTGGTAGAGACTTTGAGGTGTGTTCTATTTGGCTGATTTTGTTCTTGTTTTTAAATTTTTTCTTAAAGTATCTCCTCTTTATAAAAATCAAAGTGCTAAGTCTGTTATTTCTCAATAATTCTACAATTTATTTTTTAATCTAGTATCCTTGAACATGTTTGATTGCACTATTGTAACTAATATATGGCTTTTTCATGAGCCCCAGTCCATTACTCTCTTTTTAAAATTGACAGGCTATTTGTTGTTTTGTGTGGTCTGTCCTGTTTCTTATTATCTCAGTATTTATTTTAAACATTTTACATCACATCATTTAACCAAAGTGTATTATCTTCCTCCTAATTTCAAAAGTTCAACATTTAACATGACAAGATTCTTTATTTTTAACCTCAAAGCACATAATTATTTCTGTGCATCCTTTTTTTTAATTTTCAGGTTTAATCTTTTCAATTTATATCCATGCTGACCATTTTAAGGGCACAATTTACTGAAACATTTATTTTAATTAGGACTCTGAAAAGGAATCCTGCCCAAGCAGTGATGAAGAGGAGGAGGACGAGGATGAATCTGATGAAGATGGAGATGATTATATCATTGATGACTTTGTAGTACAAGATGAGGAGTGTGGTGACGAGAGTAAACACCAGCGAGGAGAAAAACTGACGACATCACAACTGAAATTAGTGAAACAGAATTCTCTTTGTAAGTTCAACATCGGGAAAATGTTTATGACTTGTTCTTATATCAAGTGTATCAAATCAGCCTTTTAATATCATGTTCTAAATTGCCAGCTAGGAACTATGGTTTCCCTTTTGGATATCTTTGTCTGTTTAATAATTTATTCCAGTGGTCGCAGAACCCTTTACAGGCTTAAAAATTATTGACTCCAGCAAGCTTTTATTGCTGTGGGTTATGCCTATCAGTATTTACCATTGTAGAACTGAAAACTGAGAAATTTAAAACATGTCTATGAATTAATTTTTTTTTTTTTTTTCGCATTGGATTCTTATTTTGTCACCCAGGCTGGAGTACAGTGGCATGCTCACGGCCACCCCAGTGTCTACCTGCTGGGCTCCGGCGATCTTTCTGCCTTAGGCTTCCAAGTAGCCAGAACGACAGGCATGTGCTATCACACCTGGCTAAGTTTTTCATTTATTCTAGAGACAAGGTCTTGCCAAGTTGCCCAGGCTGGTCTCAAACTCTTGGGCTCAGACAGTCCTTTCACCTCAGCCCCCCAAAGTGCTGGGATTACAGGCTTGAGTCACCACGCCCGGCCAATTAATTTTTAAAAAACATAAGTAAATTCATTATGTTAACATAAAAACATATTTTTATGAAAAAATAGCTATTTTGTCCCAAGATGAGAAGAATGTCATGGTTTCACATTCTTGTAAATCTTTAATGTCTAGCTAAATAGGCAAATGGATTCTTATATCTGCTTTTACATGCAGTCTGTTGTGACATGTTTTGGTCGAAGTGTATGAAAACTTGCCTCGCACAGATTGATAGCTGGAAAAGGGAGGAGCATTTTAATAGTATTTTCAGAATAATTATGTATATTCTAATTTGATACTACACCACAAAATTCAACAGGTAGTACTTTCTTAAAAAGTTAGTTGTAGCCGGGCTTGGTGGCTCAGCCTGTAATCCCACACCTTTGGGAGGCTGAGGTGAGTGGATTGCCTGAGCCCGCGGGTTCGAGACCTGCTTGGGCAGCGAGACCTCATCTCTACAATAAATCAAAAAATCAGCCGGGCATGGTAGCGCATGCCTGTAATTCCGGCTACTCGGAAGGCTGAGGCAGAAGGATCGCCGGAGTCCAGCAGGAGTGGCTGCGGTGGCCGGGAGCGGCCACTGCACTCCAATCTGGGCGACAGAGTGAGACTCCAACTCAAAAAAAAAAAAAAGTTAGTTGTACTATGGAATCTGAAACCATTTATATGAGCTTTTCATGTTCATTGGCCTGTCTCGCATTTGATTAGATCTTTTACCAGCGCATGATTTTGTGATATGATGCATTGGTCATTTGGAAAATATCAATTCACTGGGTTATGAAGACCCTCCAAATCTTGACATATTTCATTGCATATTTTTAAAAATTACAATCATTAATATCACCACTATTCAATCAAAATATTCCTAAGGAATTGGGAAGCTGTCACGTTCACAGCTGCTCATCTGAGTTTTTCAAAATTCTAACTACTTACAAACTCAGTTGTTATCATTGGCAACAAATGCTGTGAGTTGTTCTCCTTGAACTGACAGGCTTGCTTTGTTTTGGCTTTTTGGAGAGGGAAAATGACAGATTTCCGTGTCTGAATAACCAAGGTCTATCTGCCTTTTTTTTTTTTTTTCGAGTTGGAGTTTCACTCTGTCACCCAGACTGGAGTGCAGTGGCTGCTCCCAGCCATTGCAACCTCAACCTGCTGGGCTCTGGCGATCCTTCCGCCTCAGCCTTCCAAGTAGTTGGAACTATAGGCGCGTGCTATCACACCTGGCTGATTTTTTATCTATTGTAGAGGTGAGGTCTCGCCAAGTTGCCCAGGCGGGTCTCGAACCCATGGGCTCAGGCAGTCCACTCACCTCAACCTCCCAAAGCGCTGGGATTACAAGCTGAGCCACCAAGCCCAGCTTTCTATCCATCTTTTAAGTAAAAATGATGTTTCACGATGAGGTTTTGTTTCAACTCAAACAGTTGCCCAAGTGCTTTTTCTCAAGGTACTAAACAGGTGTGCACTTAAGATTTGAGGTTTAAGAAACATAGTTTTTACCACCTCATCAAGAACAGTCTTAAGCAAAATGGCTTTTTGCTGTTTGTGTCCGGCAGTGAGGACTGAGGTTACTGCTAGTAGCTTGGCTTGCTGCTGTCGCCATTGTCCTTCCAGCTGCTGCTTTGCCCATCGTGGCTTCTGCACCATCAGTGAAAATGTCAACATGGTGAAGAAAGCAAATCATATCTTATGGCTATTCCTTGACGTCACAGATTTCTGTAAATGAATCGGGGAATCCCAGGAGCCTGCAGACAAAACACTTTGAGAACCACTGGTCTTATCGGACCTTGGAAGCTTTACTCAAACAGTGAAACCTATCAGAGATGAAAATTAGAATCTTTTATATTTTTATATAACTAATGGAACTATAAATAACAGGACCTCAAATTTTAGGATATATTTAAATATGTATTATTATTATGATCTATAATTGTACATAATTTCAAAGATTGTTTTTAGGATGTTTCACAATTGGTAGAAACAAGCTGTTGTATAGATACATTTTTAATTTTTTACTTTAAGGATGCATTCATTCCAAGTATTTTGGAAAAGGCCATATTAGCTAAAATTAAGTGTAACGTGATTTGATTTATATCTCAATTTATAATAGTGTATTGAGATATAAATCAAATTTAAAGAAATTTAGCAGTTATGGGATGCCAGTTTTAGGCCTCTATATCCTGTTAAGTTAATGACCATTTTTCTCAAATTTGTAGACACTGGTTCACCTGCTACCTGGACATTTTAACCACAGGCATACTCAGGAGGAATTCTATCATTCTGGATTACATATCTAGAATGTGATGGAACATTTGCTGAGAGAGTCCCACTTATACCCATTCCTGCTAATTAAATGAAAATAAATGGGAATTAATTCAAATTTTCTACATCTCTATGTTTAATTTTGTTTTTTAAGGGCAGTTTTAGATTTATAGAAATATTAACTAAAAGTACAGCATTCAAATACACCCCTTACACACACAGTTTCCCCCATTATTAGCCTCTTGCATTAGTTTAGTGCCTTTGTTACAATTGAGAGCCAGTGTTGATGCATTGTTAACTGTAGTTCATAGTTCACATTAGGGCTCACCCTTTGTGTTGTACCTTTTATGGCTGTTTACATGTGTCTACCATGACAGCATCATACAAAGTAGTTTCACTATCCTAAAACTCTCCTATGCTCTATTAAGCCTCCTCCCCTGGACTCCTGGCAACCTTGTTCTTTTTACTGTCTCCATAGTTTTGCTTTTGCCAGAATGTCTTATAGTTGGAATTGCACAGCATGTAACTTTTCAGATTGGCTTCTTTACTTAACAATATGCATTTAGGTTTCCTTCATGTCTAAATGTGGCTAAACAGCACATATCTTTTTATGGCTGAATGTATTCCATTATGTGGATATACTGTGCTTTTATTTACCCATTCTCCTGTTAAAACATCTTGGTTGCTTCCATGTTTGGCAATTATGAATAAAGCTGCTGTAAACATTCGTGTGCAGGTTTTTCTATGGATGTAAGTCTTCACCTCATCTGGATAAACACAAAGCTGTTTTCCTTTTAATACTGAGCATCTCTACCTCAGTGGAAATGTATCTGTTTTTATGCAATATATTTTATCTTGTGTGTTCTTAATTACAGCTTCCCCTTCTGGCTTTATCGTCCACTTAGTTCTAGTTTCAGTGGTTTTGTCTTACACGCTTTCTTTCCTCAACTGATAACCACGTTCATGTCTTTTATTCCTTGAGTTGGCATGTTCTGTTAGCTGCTACTCTATTTCCCTGGAACTCTGCAAAACGCTGTGTTCAGTTCCTGCATCCATCAGTCCGTGGAAATTGCTCTTGCTCTATTAACTGGGTAGTGTGCTTTGCTCTCACTGACCATTCTCACTTTCAGAATGCTCTTCTTTTAGCTTCTTTGGTACCTCTCTTTCCTGCTTTTCCCTTGTAATAATTGCTTTCCTCTTTTTCCATTGCCATGTAAATTTTGATGTTTCCACAGGTTCAAGTACCTTCATTTTCCTTGTGGGTTTGGGAAGTCTCTTTCCTGTTACTTCAGTCTGGTCTATAAACGAATTCTTCAGTTTTTCTCTTGAGCCAAGATTCCTCCTGAGCATAAGTCCTAGTCTTTCATTATCTTCTTGAAATCTTTATCTCTTTCAGATATCTCAATCTCAAAATATATACAAAACAATGATTAAGAGGCAGTATGGGCCGGGCTCGGTGGTTCAGCCTGTAATCCCAGCACTTTGGGAGGCTGAGGCAAGTGGATTGCCTGAGCCCGCAGGTTCGAGACCTGCCCGGTCAACTTGGTAAGACCTCGTCTCTACAGTAAATAAAAAAATTAGCCGGGCATGGTAGCACATACCTATAGTTCCGGCTACTTGAAAGGCTGAGGCGAAAGGATCACCAGAGCCCAGCAGGTCGAGACTGCAGTGACCAGGAGTGTGCTACTGCACTCCAGTATGGGTAATGGAGTGAGACTCCAACTCAAAAAAAAAAAAAAAAAAAGAAAAGGCAGTATGAAGAAGTTTTTTGGAGTGATACAATTGTGGTACAATTGGTGGTTGTGTAATTTTATATATTGGCCATTGACTATACACCAAAAAGAATGCATTTTCTGACATATTAAAAAGTAAAGCTCAGTAAAATATGTCAAGTAGGTGCCCTGACTTCCCCCCCCAAAAAAACCTTCTCTTTGTATTTCTAGTATTATGGTTAGTTGGATGGATGATTGAGATAAGCTGTTGGCTGAAGACTCCTGAGTTTTATAGTTCCAGATTCAGAAATGTTGGCATGACCAGATTTTTTAAGGCATTAGAAAAAAAATGGTATCTATTTTAGTGTGATAATTTAAAATGGAGTTAATGTTTTCAATACTTATAAATTTTATGTCATGTGAATGTATTAAATAAAACAATATAGGCAATTTTCAATGTGCCAGGAGATTATGTTGTAAACATTGCCATAAGTTATTTCTTACATTTGAAAATCAAAATATATTTTCTCATTAATACAATAGCCTATATGATGAATAATGAATGCCACTCTATGGCTTGAGTTAAGTTGTAAGTAGACTAGTATTCTCAGATTCATTCCCCTGCCAACCTCTGTAAGAACACTGACACCCATTCATATTCGACATATCAGAATGTGGGAGAGACATCTCCTGACTCTAAATTCAGTATTCAGTTGAGAATCCCAATCAGTGCTCTCTGCAGTTTGCCTGTTTGAAGTGTATAGTTTTACCTGTAGGAAGATATGTTGTGATTCCTCCCTGTCTGCCTTTGGGCTCTGAGAGGTGCATCCAGGCCACCTCTAGACTGGGTAGTTTCCCCCCAGATACATGACTGAGGCAGCTGGAGACCGAGAGCATCTTCCTCTCTTCTCCCTATTAGTATCTCTCTGTTTATTCTGAAACTGCAACTCCAAAAACATATGGTAGGGCGTAGAGGGACAGACGAGTGGTGGCCCATTGCACACCAGATCCACATAGTTCACACACTGAAAATCTCATACAGAGGTAGACAGGAAAACCCTTCAGATTTGCATGTACTAAATATATTACTTACCTGCTACTCTGTCATGTGTTCAGAGGACACAGCCAAGTGGTAGAGATAAGAGAAGAATGCATTTCAGCGACAAGTGCCTGCCTTGCCCGAACACTGGAAATTAGACTAACTGAACATCCACTTAGTCTCTACCTGCCAATTAAAGAGACTCATTCTATCAGCACAGTCGAAGAGACTGGAGAACAAACTTGAAAACATTTATGTTAAATAGCAGATCTTAGAACTTGCCCCTTGTTCTAGGTTAAGTAAAAAAGTACCAGTGAAATCATATTTTGGCATAAGGCAAAGGTAGGAATCAGAGAAAGAAAATGCCTGTGAAAAATGTTTCATTGTAGAAAACAAGAAAATTGTGTAAAGCATTTGCTTTGCAATCTATGGACAAAAGTTATAAAGAGAGAACATTTTGAGATGAAAGGGAGCTGGCTAAGGAAGAATTGCCAAAAAATTTAAAAATTATTAAGTCAGAAATAAGGTCTATATTGAAAGCAATAGAGAGCAGAATTGACAGTACAGAAAAGCTCATCAATGAGATACAGGGTATATCTGAGGAGTTACAGTATAGAGGAGAGAAAGCAGTTCTAAAAAAGATAATACATAAAGGAGTAGAAATGGTGACTGTTTCACAAATTTGGGGGGGGAGCACAGAGCAAGTGGAAATCTAAAGGAAGAAAATCATATAGCTTGAGTGAGATGTGTAAAAGAAGATTTGAGGTACTAATAGTCACATCTTTGTGGATGGGAACACAGAATGTGGATTCAAAGTTATAATGGAAGAAAATATGCTTGAGTTATTTTCATAACACATACACCTGTATGCAGATTAAAGAGGCTCACCTTCCTAATAAATTGGTGAAAGTAATTTTGCAAGGAGACATACAACAAAATATTTTTCTAATTACAAGAATAACGAATTCTAACCAGTTTTTAGAGCTGGTTTAAAAATGATTTAATATTAGGAGCATATTCATGTGTTACTGCATCAAAAGAGAAAACATTATAATTTATTGGGAGTTTTAAAAAGACATTTGATAACATTCAGTGCTCCTACCTGTTTTTTAAAAAGTCTTCAAAAATAAGAGTATATGTACTTGAAATGATAATATTTTAAACCAAGAGCCAGTATCACGCTTATAGTGACGCACTAGGTATATTCCCTTTAAATTGAGAAATTAGACAAAAATATTTTCTACTAACTTTGTTCCAGATGTTTTGAACAGTACAGTAAGACATGAAGGTAAAACAAGAAATAAAACTATTGAAAAAGAAAAGACATCATTTGAGCATAATATATATGTGTATGTATGTATATATGAGGGGGACCTTTTGGGGATCTATAAGAAAATTGTGTCTTCTTACATGTTTAAGCTTTAGTCACCTTCAAAGCACTCTCCATTTTATGCAATATGCCTATTGAGATGGTTTTTCCACTACTCAAAACCGTTTTTGAACTTGTCAGTTTGAATGCTGTTTAGTGCTTCTGCCGTTTTTCGTTTCATCTCTTTCACATCGGCAAACGTTTCCCTTTGAGGACTTTTTTCATCTGGGGAAACAAAAAAAAAAAATCACTGGGGTGAGATTGGGTGAATAGGGAGGGCAGGACACAGGGACATGCTGTTTTTAAAAGGCCAAAAACCTGCGTAATAACTGTTTGTATACCTAACCCTGAGTTGTACCCCGTATCTTTATAATTAAAAACAAAAACTGCTGGACACTGAGCATGGTGTGGGCGGTTGCACTCAAAAATCACCCATCATGAAATGGGTCAACGCTTTGAAAGAATCTCAAAAAAAAATTCCCTGAAGCCAAACAGCCACTTACAGCCACACTAGCTGGGACACTGATGCCGATGGGGTCTTAAATCACTTACCCAGCAGGGGAAACCTGTACAACAAGGGTACAGTCTTCTGCTAAAAGATAATTATCTTCTTCTAAAAGGTAATTCCAGGTTTTTGGGGGTCCCACGAGTGTGTGTACACACATATATACATATGTGTGTACGTGTATCTTTAAATATATATAAAAGCTATAAGTTTTGTGTGTGTGTTTGTGTATATGTAAGTGGACATACAGTTCCTGTCGTATTTGACAAGGATACAGAAGCCGAGGGATGTGAATACTTTGAGCACAGGAGTAGAGGAGTGTATCTCCTCAGCTTTTTGTCAGGTTCTTCTTTTCCCTATGGGGCGAGGTGGAGTGGAATCTGTGAGAGCAGGAACAGAAGTCAATTTCTTGTTCTGCCTCTGGCTCCTCTGCTGGGATTATACCTCCATTCTAGAAGAAAGTGTATTAACAGTCTATGCGTGTTTGCCTAAGGGAGTATTTATAAATATTCTCTTGGTTCTTGCATGAAACTGAGCACGACCACATACATCCTCCCTGAGGCTGGGAGAGAAGGCAGAGACTGTGCCCTGGCATCCTCCTAGCAGTGTCCATCTCCAGCCCTGTGTATCTTGAGAAACTCTTCTCCCACAAATATCCAAGAGAATCTTACAATTTTGAAATGAATAAAAGAGCTCCAAAAGTGACCAGATTCACAATAAAGATGCAGAGCTCAGTGGTTTCTTGTACACTAGCAAGAATTACTTAGATAATATCATCAGGGAACGTTCTGTTTACACTGGCAGCCAAAATAAAGTTCCTAGGCGTAATACTTTTTTTAAAAAAAATCATTTACAGGTATGAAATAAACTGTATTGTGAAATAGGAAAGTATGAATAAACGGAGACACAAGTATGTTTCTGAAAGGTAATAGGCATAATACAAGAAGTTATTTTTTCTAAAACAAATTTTTGGTTAACAAAATTCTCGAAAACAAATAAGAAATAAAATTTGAAAACAATAGATTGGAATGATTTTCTCTGCCAGATATGAAAAGTTATCACAAGATTGCAGTAGGTTTAACAGTGCAGTACTGGCATGAGAGTGACAGGCAGATCAGGAGGAAGGGTAGATGGTGTTGAAACAAAAATCTTAGCATATATATAGATTAATACATGTTAGAGAATGCATGGGAGTCAGCAGAATGACTAGACTATTAAATGGGTGTGGGAAAACTGCCTTAGAAAAAAGCAAGTTGGGCATGGACACGAATATTGTTGATTTTCTCCTTTATACTTTTTCCAGTTTTTAAAATAATCGTGGGGAAGTTTTATTTATTTATTTATTTATTGTTTTTTTTTTTTTTAGTTGGAGCCTCACTCTGTCACCCAGACTGGAGTGCAGTGGCCGCTCCTGGCCACCGCAGCCTCGACCTGCTGGGCTCCGGCAATCCTTCTGCCTCAGCCTTCCAAGTAGCTGGAACTACAGGCGTGCACTACCACGCCCAGCTAATTTTTGATTTATTGTAGAGATGAGGTCTCACCAAGTTGCCCAGGCGGATCTCGAACCCGTGGGCTCAGGCAGTCCACTCACCTCAGCCTCCTCAAGTGAGGGATTACAGGCTGAGCCACCGAGCCTGGCTTCATAGGGAAGTTTTAAGCAGTGTTCCCAAAACATCCCCCAGAAGTTTATCTAATATAGAGATTAAAACACTACACAAAGCCCTGGGGGCCATCTGGGCCCTAAGCCGCTTCTGCTTCCATGTAGTTGTGTGATCCTGGATATGTTATTTTTCAATGAAAACGTCGTTTTTCTTAATTTTAAGATAAGAGGCTGGAATTGCATTTTCTGCAGTTTTCCATCCAAGTCTAGATTGTATGTTCCAAGTCTAACATCAAAGGTAACTGCCATGTGTTACAACTTTGTTTAGGGTATGGGGACGTGAAATCTGGAGTCAGACTGCCTGAGTTCTAGCCCTGGTTCCCACACTGACTAGCTGTGTGATCTTAGGAAAGTGTTTCATCTCCTCTGTATTCAGTGTCCTCAAGTAAGCATAAAACAAGCCTCAGGTAGTAACGGTGTTTCGTAGGTTTGCTGTGAGAAACAAAGCATGCCTGGAACATGACGCCTGGCATGACTCATTAGTTTTCAGTTTGAGGTGACAGGAGAATGATTCCTCCACCACCCCCCACTCAAGCATGGTGAGATAGGGGCCTTCCTCCTGACTGTTTGAAGAAGATTCTGAGACACGTTGATAGGCCCGGCATCCCATGGTCAGGAACAAAGTTCCGCAGTTAATTGATATTTATTTGCCCTTTCCTTTTCCTCTCAATCCTCAAGAAACACCATGAGAGTCTTTGAAATAGAGCCACAGTTCCCAAAAGTCTAGAGTAGTCAGAGTAACACTGGGCATTAGGACACTGAAGACTAACACGTTCAGTGGGGTCAATATTTTATCATAACGTGTTTGATAGTTAATGTTACATACACAGAGAAAGACTTTGATTTTTTTTCTCAACATATCCGTTAATATTCCCAGACAGTTTTCTCATAATACAGTTTGGAAAGTGCTAGATACCATGTAGATGAGTTTTGGCAGAAACAAAATTATGTCCAATGCTATATTATATGCAGAGTTTGATGAACGTCTAATAAAAATTGAATTCCATTGAAGTATTATTTCATTTTCCAATTATACTTTATTGATTTTTAAGAAGATGATATTTTCATTAACAGATATGATCAGTTCTTTTGTAATTTTCTGTTGATGACAGACCATCTGAAGGCTAAAGGCCCCAATACAATTATCTGCTGTTATAATTTGCACTTCTTACTACTTTATTTTTCTCTCTAGCACTTCCATAAGTGTCTCTATAGAAAGTAATACATACTAAAAGGTACCCTAAAGTTTGAAAATGGTTATATAGCCCTCTTAGTAACCAAAATTTAAGCGAAAAGGTTCTTCCATGTTCAATCCCATCTTTTCACTTCTGATGGAAGGAAAGTCAAAATCCACTCATGGTTGCTAATGGTACAGACTTATTGTGTGTTAATCCCTTGTCAGAGATCTTCCATACTTCCTGAAATACTCAGGCTGCCCTTATATGTCTTCACAGGCACTCAGGTGGGGCATGTGTTCTACAGTGACCATTTGGATCAAGGAAGGGATCACGGTTGATAGAGGCATAGTAAAACATGACCCCAAAGTGATGGGAACGGTAGGGATCTTTTATCACTGTCTGGCCTGTCAAAACAGGCAACTTCATGTACAAGATTGGGTTAGAGGGAAAGGAGGCTTGTTTATATATGTGATACGGGGAAGAGAAGACACAACTTTCCCAGCTTGATGCAGAAAATCCAAATCTGGGGCAGTGGAAAGAGAAATGGAGGTTTTATAGCCATCAGGGTTCTGGCCAGGGTAGCGGCTTCCTGGACAATTTCATGTATGACATGTTTTACAGAATAAGATATTAAACAATCTATCTTTGGAAGTTATCTCTCTTGCTCTCTCTAATCGTCAAGTTGATAATTAAATTTAGGTACATAGGGGATTTTAATTTTTTTCACAACATATTCCTTAATATTCTCTGAACAATTTTCCCTTTAAAAGTTTGGAAAGTGAAGATTTGAAAGAACAACTGGAAACTTTGGATTAGAAGCCAGTCAGTTTGAAAATGGAGATTGGCTCAGTGACTAGAAAGGTTGCCAAGACAGTGATAAAATTAGGATGATTAAGCTATTCCTGCTATTTATAAAATTTCTTAGCATTGGAGAATGGAACTATTGTGTTCAGGGAATTATTTTGTCTACTGGAGTCTAATGTTTATTTAAAATTAATTTCAGATTCTTTTAGTGACCATTATACTCACTTTGAAAGAGTTGTGAAGGCTCTTCTGATCAATGCTTTGGATGGATCTTTTCTGGGAACATTGTATGGTAAGTTAATAGTATCAATGGAACAATTTGCTTCAAGCTATTTAGAGTAAACTTAACCAAGGAGCACCATTTGTAAGGCCTCCAGTTGTTTCTCTAGGATCAACTACACCAAAATGCCACTCACCTAAAATGCTTGTTAGTGTTTATTATTTGAGATAAATGAAAAGTATAAGTCTGTGAAACGTTCTTGCCCCTAGAGAGATCACTGTGAATTTGAGGATGTGAGACATACACTCAGAGAACAGCAGGGTGCCTCAATACCCATGTGGCCAGCCTCTCGAAGCTCTGAATCTCACTGCAAGTGCCCTGCTGTTTCATGCTTTTGCGCTTTGCCTATGCTGTTCCTTCTTGGCATACAATCCCTTTGTATTCTGTAGATTTTCTAGGTAAGTATAAACTCATTTCTCCAGTGAAAGCTATCCATGACCCACTCACGTAATGCTTGTTGCTCTCATTTGTGCCACCATCACCCTGAGTATGGTGGTACTCACGTGCAGGCACTTTTCATATTGTCTCGAAAGTGTAGTTTTGCTTTCTGCCCTCATCAGAGCCTGAGAAGAACTATGCTTCATGCTTATCCATTTTCCCTGCATCTGGCACAGGATAAGCACTTAATCGACTATAAATATGTTGTGTTGAATATCTGCCTGGGAGCCAGAGAAGACTTGATTTGCAATTTCCTGAGCAAATATGTATTGAATGCCTATGATGGTCTAGGCATCATTTGAGGGCTGGGGATATGATACATGGGACTTAAAACATACTGGATTCCTGTGCTCGTGTTACTTAAAGTCTGATGAGAGAGACAGACAATAAATGAATAAACAAATATGATTTTAACTAATGAGGAGTTCTTATTTTAAAAAAAACAATAAAGTAGGGTAAGGGGAGAGAGAACGAAGGAAAGTGTCTACGGCCATACCACCCTGAGCACACCGGATCCTGCCTGACCTCAGGAGCTAAGAGGGATTGGGCCTGGTTAGCACTTGGACGGCAGAAGGAGGGCAAGTGAAATCTGCTGTGTGTTAGTCAGATTGGTCAAAGAGGGTCTCTACAGAGGTAGTTGTAAACAGAAACCGAGTGAAGCAAGAGATGGAGTGACACATGACTCCAGCAGAGGGCACAGCAAGTGCTGAGACCCTGGGGAAGGAGTCGCTTTGGGTAGTTGAGAAGTCGCTAACGGGTGTGGCTGGACAGGGTGAGACAGCAGAGAGGGAGGAGGGACGGGCTCCGAGCGGGAAGCGCAGGACGGAGCTTTGTGAGCCCTGGTGAGGTGTGTGAAGATGCGGTGATTTAAGCAGCATAATGAAGATATTCACTGGACGCATACAGAAAACATTAAGAAAAGCAGATGCGTCTACATGGAATACGTGCGCCCACTGTGAAGACAGAGACGAACGCCACGTGGTGAAGAGGGCTGAGGGGAGGCGTAGCCAGAAGAGCGAGTTCTGATGTGTTGGCAAGGGAACTGCCCCTGGGCCTGTGGGATGGGCCAACTGCAGAGGCCTCGAAAGCCTGCCCAGAACTGGAAGCTCTGGCTGAAATTCAGGGGTTAATCCTCGTCAGTTCTGTGCAACAGAATGAAAGAGATAATTTGGCAGACTTTCTCCTCTGACTTTCATTGTTATCAGAAGGTAATGTTAGCGCTTGATACTTGCGAGCACAGTCATCTTTTACCCTGTTTCCTTAATGCTCTCATGGAATGACTCTGTCACTTCATTAATTTTTTCCTAGTTTAAAATCCTGCCAGGCAACCAGGCAGCCATCTTCCTAGAACTATCAGAAGAAAGCCTTAAGTATTAAATTGTTTAAATATTTTATGTTAACAGGATGATTTTTTGTTGACTATCCCCTGAACAGATGGCACTAGGCAAAAGTCATATGCACAAGATATGTTGACATCTCTTCATTATTTGGACAACCGCTTTGTTCAGCCTCGTCTAGAGAATTTAGCTTCTAGAAGTCGTTGGAAAGAGCAATATAAGGTATACAGTTTGTTTTTTAATCTCTGGTCAAGGGATGGGGGCAGCAGATCTCTTAGGATTTTAATATCCAGACTCAGTCATCTTCTGAATATTGGCATTTCTGTGTTAAATAAGTGCCTTATTATTTCTCACCTTTTCTAAAGGCTGTTATTACTTTACTCATCCACACTAACTATATGCTCCCAATAATTAAATAGCTCCAAATGGAGAATGCCTTTCGAACCTTTCTGGGATCAGCCCATCTTTCAGAATGAGGAGATTGTCTCGTAGGGTGTTAGCTGTTGTTTCAGAAAACAGAGTTCCGTTGCCAAAGACACTTTAGAAATGGGCGCTTAACTCAAGACAGTGGCCTTACTAGAGGACTTCTGGGGGGCATTAATATGTGAATTTAATTGTGCATACTTAAGAGGGAGACATAGGATGCAATATTTCCTAAGGTTGTGGTTTACGCTATGAAGCTCCTTTTCATGAAATACCTATTACTTCTAGGATGCTTAGTTTCTATAAAACATTTGTTCGGGAAACAATGGCCTAGAAAGCGTTCAGCTTCCTTTGAGATCTTGAATTCTACCAATCTGGGGAAGCACTTTGTTCATTTATAAGATTCGCCAGATTCCATGTTGTTCTCCAGATTTCTATTGTATGCAATCTTCAAATAGTATAGAGTGTCCTACGTGATTTCTAAGTGTTTTATCTCTCCTACTTCTAGCATTCTGAACATTCTATGTTCTGATGATCAGCAAGAGGAAAAATGGAAAGATAATAGACGTTTAGGTTCTGTAGATTCTTTCCAGCACTTACATCATTCTGCCACCTTTATGTTGGGAGATTTGGTTTCATCCAAGGCCTGTTCAGCCTTGAATTACCTGGTGATAAATTAACCATAGATAATTAGGCTTAAGAGACAGATGTAGGGTTGCTGAAAGACTTCAAGTTGGAGAACAGCTTGAGTTTAGGGCTACCATCTATGTCTTTATGACTTTGAGCAAGCTTAACCTCTCTGAACCCCGGTTTCCTCCTTGAAGATGGAGAATGTTTACCTGTTCTGAAGGGAAACACTGTACTTACTTGCTTTGAAGATGCAGTGCAAGCACAGCTCTTAGAGCACGACATAAACATGTTTTCTTTAACAGAAAGAAACATAGCATCCAGAAGCATACTGGCAGCCCTGTGTCACACATCTCTTGGTATCATTTTCTCAACACCATGTGCTCACTTCATGTATCTGTGTCACGCTCTGTCAGTATTTCAGACCTTTTAATCATTCCATTGTTAGGGTGATCTGTGATGTTACTACTGTAATTGTTGTGGGAGGCCACACACTGTACTTGACTGATAAATGTCATGTGTGTTCTGACTGCTTCACCGTCTGGCCATTTTACTGTCTCTCTTCCTCCCCTTGGGCTTCTCTACTCCCTGAGACACAACAATATTGAAACTGGGTCAATCGATAACCCTAAAACGACCTCTAAGTGTTTAAGTGAAAGGAAGAGTTGCATGTCTCTCACTTTAAATCAAAAGCTAGAAATGATTAGGCTTTTTGAGGCAGGCATGCTGAAAGCTGGGATAGGGCAAATGCTAGACCCCTTGTGCCAAACAAGTAGCCATGGGGTGAATGCAAAGGAGAGTTCTTGAAGGAAGTTAAAAGTGCTACTCCAGTGAATACACAAACGATGAAAAATTGAAGACAAGTTGGCCTTATTGCTGATATGAAGACTGCTTAGTTCTGGATAGAAGATCAGTCAGCCTCAACATTCCTACAAGCCAAAGACCAATTCAGAGGAAGGCCCTGACTCTCTTTGATTCTGTGGATGCCGAAAGAGGTGAGGAAGCTGCAGAAGGAAATTTGGAAGCGAGCAGAGGCTGGTTCCTGAGTTTTAAGGAAGGAAGCCGTCAGCACCACGTAAAAGTGCAGCAAGTGCTGATGGAGAAGCTACAGTGAGTTGTCCTGAAAAACTAGCTGAGGTCATGGACGAAGGTCACTACACAAAACGACAGACTTTTTTGTGTTGATGAAATGGGCTTCATTGGAAGAAGATGCCATCCAGGACTTTATAGCTGGAAAGATGTCAGTGCCTGCCTTCAAACCTCCAGAGAGCCAGCTGACACTCTTGCTAGGGGCTCATGCAGCTGGTGACTTTAAGTGGAAGCCAATGCTCATTTACCATTCCTGAAATCTTAGGGCCCTTAAGAATTAGGTTAACTTGATTGGGCATGGTGGCTCATGCCTGTAATCCTAGCACTTTAGAAGCTGAGGTGGGAGAATTGCTTGAGCCCAGGAATTTGAGACTGGCCTGGGCAACAAAGCAAGACCTTATCCCTACAAAAAAATTTTAAAAATTAGCCAGGTGTGGTGGTGCCCACCTGTAGTCCCAGCTACTGGGGAGGTAGAGGCAGAAGGATTGCCTGAGCCCAGGAAGTTGGAGGCTATGGTGAGCCATGATCACGCCATTGCACTGCAGTCTGGGCAACAGAGAGAGACCCTGACTCAAAAAAAAAAAAAGAATTATTCTCACTTGACTCTGTCTATGCTCTGTAAATGGAGCAACAAAGCCTGGATAGCAGCACATCTGTTGGCACCATGGCTCACTGAATATTTTAACACCACTGCTGAGACCTACTTCTGCTCGGAAAAAAAGTTCCCTGTCAAAATGATTGCTTTATGACAACGCATCTTGTCACTCAAGAGCTCTGAGAGATACGGAGATATTAAGGTTATAGTCACGTCTGCTGATACAACATCCATTGTGCAACCCATGGATCAAGGAGTAATTTAGACTTTCAAGTGTTATTATTTAGGATCTACATTTCGATGAGGCATGGTGGCTCAAGCCTGTCATCCCAGCACTTTGGGAGGCCAAGGTGAGGGGATTGCCTGAGCCCACAGGTTCGAGAACAGCCTGGGCAACTTGGTGAGCCTTCTTCTCTACAACAAGTCAAAAAATTAACTGGGCATGGTACTGCACGCCTGTAGTTCCAGCTACTTGGAAGGCTGAAGTGAAAGGATCGCCTGAGCCCAGCAGGTCGACGCTGGAGTGGCTGTGAGCGTGCCATGGCACTCCAGCCTGGGCGATGGAATGAGACTCCAACTCAAAAAAATAAAAAATACATTGCAAAGGCCTTAGCTTCCATAGATAGCGATTCCTCTGATGGATCTGGACAAAGTAAATTGAAGCCCTTTGGAGAGGATTTACCACTCTAGATGCCATTAAGAACATTTGTGATTTGTGGGAGAAGTTCAAAATATCAGCATTAACAGGAGTTTGGAAGAAGTTGATTCCAACCCTTGTGGATGACTTTGAGAGCTTTGAGGTTTCTTTAGTGGAGGAAGTCACTGCACATGTGGTGTAAGTTGCAAGAGAACCAGGATTAGAATTGGAGGCTGAAGTTGGGACCGAATTGCTGCAAACTCATGGTAAAACTTGAATGGATGAGCAAAGAGAGGGGTTTCTTCAGATGAAAAGAACTCTCAGTGAAGATGTTGTAAACATTGTTGAAATGAAAACAAAAGAGTTAGAATATTACATGTTACTTAGTTGTTAAAGCAGTGGCAGGATTTGAGAGGATTGACTTCAATTTTGAAAGAAATTTTACTGAGCGTAAAATGCAACCAAATAGCATGGGAAGCTATAGAGACATCTTTCATGAAAGGAAGAGTCAGTGGATGTGATAAACTTCACGGTTATCTTTTTTATTATTATTTTAATCTGTTCTCTTTTTTTGAGTTGGAGTCTCACCTGTTGTCCAGGCTGGAGTGCAGTGGCACGCTCATGGCCACCGCAGCCTCAATCTGCTGGGCTCAGGTGATCCTTCTGCCTCAGCCTTACAAGTAGCCAGGACTGTAGGTGTGCATTACCATGCCTGGCTAATTTTTGATTTATTGTCGAGACGAGGTCTCACCAAATTGCCCAGGCTGGTCTCGAACCCGCCAGCTCAGGCAATCCTCTCCCCTTGGCCTCCCAAAGTGCTGGGATTACAGGCTGAGCTATCGAGCCCGTCCTCAGTTATCTTATTTTACGGAACTACCACAGCAGTCCTTCCCCAGACTTCAGCCACCACCGCCCTGGTGGGTCAGAATCCATCCACATCAAGGCAAGACCCTCCACCAGCAAAAATGACTACTTGCCAAAGGCTTAGATAGTTGTTGGCGTTTTTTAGCAGTATTTTTAAATTAAAGTATGTACTTTTTTTTTTTTTAGCTATAATGCTGTTGCATACTTAACAGACTACAGTATCATGTAAATATGACTTTCATGTGCATTGGAAAATCAAAAAGCTTGTGCAACTCCCTTTATTGGTTATTCGCTTTACTGTCGTGGTCTGGGACTGAACCCACAATATCTCTAGGTGTGCCTGTGCTGTATTTCTAGATTACTTAACTGTAGCCAAGTAATTTGCATGCAAAGTAAAATGTCTTATTTAATCTTCAAAGTAGGCAGGCCCGTGAGGAAAACATCACTTTGCAGGAGGTAGAGGGGTTTTGCTATGTGGCCTGGGCGGGATTCAAACTCCTGGGCTCAGGCAGTCCTCCAACCTCAGCCTCCCGAGCTGCTGAGACTGCAGGCACGTATGTCACCCCTGGCCGGAAGACACTATTATTTCCTTTGTTTTGGAGATGAGGAAACTGTAACTCAGGAAAATAAAGTGACATCATGTTCTACTGCGAGGAATTAGGCAAATATTTAGACCTAGAGTCTTTCAGACTCCACACGCCAGGCCTCTGTGCCATATTGTTTTACCATACTGTGGTAGGTTATACTGAATTTGGATAACCCAGCATTGAAATAATAACTGTAAGGTACAAGAGAACATTAACTGAAAGACTGAGTGACATAGATGAGTCGGTGAGATCTTAATTAGGATAACCTGAGTTGTGCTGAGCCGATAAAGAGGCAACATGAAAAACAAAACGAGTAAACCAGCAACAAAGCCGCAGCAGCTTGACCCAGTGAAGTCTGTTTCTCACTGAAGCATCTAGTGTGGGTCACCAGGGACGCTCTGCTCACGGCCACACGCGGAGCCCGTCTCGTTGTGTGCTTCCGTGGACACACAGTAGCCGGAAGGCGGGGGTCGCCTGTTCAGGCTGAACTTCGGCCTGTACGTGACACACACACACACCCTGCAGGGCCATAAAGTATGAGAAGTGTGACAGATGGACAGAATATTTTGTTCTGAAGCATCTCGTGTAGAAAGGAAACTGTCAGCATATTGGACACTTAATCACCGTCAGGCTGGTAGAGGGTGTGAATGTGGATTGGTAACCAGGCTAATGTGTGCCTTGGGTTCTGTTCGGATACTGTGGTCATTAGTTCTGTCATGTTTTGTCCAGGCCTTGAGTCTAAGCAGAAATACTCAGGCACAAGTGACTTCACAGCTTAATAAGGGTCGGTGTGAATGCCAAGAGTTTTCTGAGTTTGTCTACTTATTGATAACTGCACTGTTAGACTGTCCGTGTGAATACTGGACACGCAGCAATCCTAGTGCGAACTTGTTTATTTTCACAGGACTACAGAAAGTAACCCAATAGGAGGACTAAATTATTTCTGGAATATTTTTTGGAAAATAGGATGTAATTCATAGATGAAAAACGAATGTACTTTTTTCCTCGTTTTTACTAACCTAAATGAATTGTTTCCTTACACTCTCCTACACTTTTGTTTTTCATTTTTTCCTATTTCTAATGAATACCTCATTAATACTGACTAGAAATAAGAAGATAGAAAAGAAATAAATTAAAATCTATCAAGAATACTTAGTGGCAACTCATAAGTGTGAGAGACAAGATACTCATTTTTTCCTGGTCTACTTTCTTTTCATTTAATAACCAAGGTTATAATTTTTTTAAATTTAGAAATATCTTATCAAACACCTACTGTGTGCTAAAATGCCAGGGTGTTTTACTCTTTTATTTCTTTCTATTGTGATTTCTAAGATCAGTTTTAAATTGGTTAGATTCTTATTTTACTTTCATTTGTTATATTTTAACTTTATTTTCTTTGTTTTTAGGAGCGGGTAGAAAGTTATTCCAATGTGAGTATTCATTGGAAAAAACCTGAAAATTGTGCCTGCCAGGCTTGTGGATTGCATCGCTACTGTAAATATTCCGTGCATTTATCAGGAAAGTTGTATAACACCAGGACCATGGAAACTGATGATTTTATGTCACATGATAAACAGGTATTTTTGCCCTCTAATTTTAAGTTTTAGTATTTTATTTTTTGAGTTGGGGTCTCCCTCTGTGGCCCAGGCTGGAGTGCAGTGGCACAATCACTGCTCACTGCAGCCACAACCTCCTGGGCTCCTGTGATCCTTTTCCTCGACCTCCCTAGTAGCTTGGACTGCTGGCATGTCCCCCCAAGTCAAGCTAATTCTGTGGTGGGGGGGGTTGTTTTGTTTTGTTTTTGTTGTAGAGACAGGTCTTGCCAAATTGCCTAGGCTGATCTCCAACTCCTGGGCTCAAACAATCCTCCCTCCTCAGCCTCCTAAAATGCTGGGATTACAGGCATGAGCCACTGCACCTGGCCTAATTTTCAGTATTTAAAAATTTTTAGTTTAGAATGTGTGTACAAATAACTCTTAGTGTCCAAAGGAGAATTTCATCCAAGTGGAGACTTTATGGCAGATAAGTCACTGAATTGGTAATCCACAAGTAAATAACGGAAGACGACGATGCCTCTAAATGTGAGAGAATTCAGAGAATATTGTGCTTCAGCCTAGACCTTGCCAGATCCAGAGCAGTCATCGTGCCTTGAGGTGCTGCTCATGGGGACGGAGCAGACACACGGAAGAGGGAGTGTCGATGGACAGGAGCAGAGCAGCTCAGTGGGACATGCTGAGCATGCAGACACTGACTTCTTCTATTTGTGTTTTTCTGTCTATTTTATGAGTGCTACACACATAAACACAAAAATGTTAGCATGGAGAGCTTCCTCTGGGGCCTCTGCATGCCCTTGGAGAGTATGTGTTTTGGGAGAGATAATTAGACACCCAAAGTTGTCCCGGAATCCTCCCAGTCAGTTCCTAAGATGAAAATACAATATTCATCTGAATTTTCCTAAACTGAGTAGTAGTATTCCTCGTGGGCAATAATTGACCAGATTCCTCTGAGGGATTCATATAGAAAGTCTGTATGCGGGCAATGAATTCAGATTGGTCTGTAATGTTTTGTCTGGTAATCACTGTAAAATTATAAATACTTATACATGCATTATTTTTACCAACATAGTCATATGCACATTTCCTCATTGTTTAAAAACAGATCTGTAACTTTTTACGAGATGAGATACCCAGTATCCTAGCAAAAGGGATTTAATGCTTTAAGGCCCATGTCCTGCTACTCAGCTTAAATATGTTGCTGTCCATTCATGGTCCTTGCTGTGTACAGCTAATCCTGAAGAGGGAAGTGAAGTTGGAAGACCATTTCTAAAGCTCTGACACTTCTGTGAAGGAATATTCTATAGAAAATAGTTGATTCAGGCCAAGCTCAGTGGCTCAGCCTATAATCCCAACATTTTGGGAGGCCGAGGCGAGATGATTGCCTGAGCCCGCGGGTTCAAGACCAGCCCAGGCAACTTGGTAAGACCTTGTCTCTACTATAAATCAAAAAATTAGCTAGGCATGATAGCACGCACCTGTAGTTCCGGCTACTTGGAAGGCGGAAGGATTGCTGGAACCCAGCAGGTCGACTCTGGAGTGACCATGAGTATGCCGCTGTATTCCAGCCTGGGCAACGGAGTGAGATGCCAACTAAAAAAAAAATTTTTTTTAATTGATTTGGCTATCTAAAAAGTAAAAGAATAAAATTTATGAAATAAAAGCCGAGAGCATTTATTTACCAGTCATACAATGAAAAAATATAAGAGTTGACAAATATAGGGAACGATGCTTATTCTCCATGCAAAGCATACAATTAAAGCAACCTTAAGATGCCAGTTGATAGCTCTTAAAGTCACAAAGTATTTTTACATCAGAGGATAAAATGCAGTGCTGTCGAGGTGTTTTCAGTTCAGTCACGGAAAGTAAGATTCGTAGAGGAAACAAAGGGTGTGTGTATATATTTTTAACATCCTGAGCAGCTATATGTAGCTAGAGCCACAAAGCTATGCATATTCAGTGCCTATAAGTTGGTCCTGTGCAAAGCTATTCACTGAAGGCAAATGAAAGTATGAGAAATACGAAATAGCCATGAAGCTCATTGAAGCATTATGTATAATACAAAAATTGAAACTTCTCCAAGTAAAATATTAGGAGAGTGATTTAATAGCCTGCATCATAGCAATATGTGACAGAATATAGTGCAATCATTAAACTAATGTGAAGGTTATGAAGTAATGCTGAGTGAAAGTAAGATGCAAGCAGTCTACACTCTCCATGCAGCTCTATAAACATGTGTGTATATAGCTACCTGCCAACATTCAGCTAGTTACTGTGTACATGAAGAGAGTGTGATCGAAAACCTTTAATAGAAGATTACTTTCTCTACAAGTTTTTCCTTAAATGAAAGAAAGCTGATTAAAGTCTGTTTCACATCCTACTGAAATACAGTGTCAATGCCTGGGTGTAAAAAAGGAAGGAAAGGCAGAGAGAAATAAGCCCCTCCATGATCCAGGGCGTTAAAGACTGTGCCTGAGCCCTTACCCACCTCGGGTTGTTTTGAAAACGGACTCTCCACTTCATGTTGCCGCTTGTAGCTACTTAAAACGGAGGCTCTGGGATTAATTCGAGTTCTGCTTAAAGGTGCGCGTAATACTTGGGAGTAATTCACTTAGCAGTGAATTTGTTTAATGATAAAACTTTTATCCTTCCTTACCTGAGGCTGGCTTCTTGGAGAGAAAAGATGCTTTGTTGGGAAGTAGAATTAGTGAGGGAGAATTAGCCACAGCAGCGCCAGGTCAGGTACTGAGATGAGAGACCTTGGACCACCAGCCTGTGGTGACATTTGAAGGAATCGGTGAAGGAAATTACCTGGAGGAAGGAGATGGTGAAATTCGAAAGGCTGTTGGGAGAACTGAAATCAGTCTTGAGTTAATTTCCAGTTTTGCCCAGAGTCTGTCCGGACTCCTCAAGAGGCGGGTCTCTGGCGGGGAGCGGCAGGCAGCATTGCATGATGTGTCCATGCAAGACAGCAGGTCAGGGAATGTCTCGCCTCGGTCTATTGCACTGTTTCTGAGACCTAGAAAAAGAAAACAGACATCTTCCCAGACTTGCTTTTTCTTTGAGAATCGTTTTTCTTTGTTCTTCGTACTTGAACTTCCGTAAGGAACTGGCTCCTCTATATAAATGAGAGCCAACCTAGAGAAATATTTCAAAAGTGCCTACAACTTGCTTGATTGCCATCAGGCCTTCATAAAGCATGTTTCATTATCTCTCCTTGCCTTGATTTGTCATCCAGGGATAGTTTACACTTCTACATGACTTAGCTAATAAATCACACATCCGATTCTTTCTGCAGCTTTGCGAGTCAGCATCTTCTGCTTTAGGGAAATTTGGTGGCCATTTTTGTCTCTGTTTCCAGTCTCTGGGTGTGTAAAATCTCTCTTGGCTCACACCGATACTGGAGCGACTCGGTTCCTGCGTAGTGGACCAGTGGTCATGGCCATGTCTTCTTGCTTACGCTTGGACAGCACTCACCACAGCACTTGCTCTTGCTGTATCTCTGGCAGTTTTGGGATACTGCCTTTCTTGTTAGGGAGGTTTACATTTTAATGCCCAGAAATGCAACTAGGTAATTAAAAGTAGCCTCTCAATATGTCTGTAGATATTAAGGAAACTGTTCTGATGGCACAGATCAATTTTTCCTGCTTTAGCTCTTTGTGCAAGTGGAACCCTGTGGTCTAAGCTGCGCCACATCAGTTCACACAGCAAAGAAGTATGGCGGGCTGGAACAAACACTGAAAGCGGGGTGGGGCAGGGAGGCGCGTCCACGTGAGGTCTTGCCCGTGGTGAGCAGCAAGTGCTTCCTGTGAAACCCGGGGACGGTGGTGCTCCTCCACGTCATATGAGGCGCTTCCTAAAATGGGATCGTGACGTGGGGAGAAGTCGTGTGAGAACAGTTCAAGCAACTTCTGACTCGTAGCGGCAAGTAGAGGCCAGAAGGATAGGAAGTCGGCACGGAAGGAGGCAGACCATAACGTTTGGTGTTTTCAAAGGATTCTTTTGGGTCATACAGGAAAAACATGTAAAGATTTTCAAACGCCTCTCTTTCCTTCTTGTTTCAGCTTAAACGTTCTGTACAGATAAATTTCTCTTGCTTTGTAGAAATATAAATATAATGTGATGGAAATGCAAACCACGTCACTCCATGACTATATCCAGAACGTCGGTAGCAGACTCCTCCCGCTTAATTACGTCTGAAGGCAGAACGGAGACACACAGGGCATTCCCAGTAGCCACTGCAACCTTGGTGTTGTACACAGAGTGGGAGGCATTGGCAAGTGAATTGTGAAGTGTCATTTCCTTCCAGGCCTGTTTTGATAACAATGTTGAGTTGGAAAAGCTGCTTTTAATAAGCAGGCAATGTACAGTAGTACATTAGTACCCGAGTACTTCTAATAATCTGAAAAGCAGGACGGTTTTTACAAAAATATGAACATGCTTTTCATAAACCTTTGGGGCTTTGAATAAAGGTTGTAGGATATCCAGAATACCATTTCACAAGAAAACACATCGAACCTGACTTTTGCCAATCATGATATAACTGTTATTCATTTTCAGCAACACACTTCTGGTGTATCTATTGGCCATCATCACTGTGTGTTTTTATTTTATTTTATTGTCAGCAGTGTGGCTTCAGGAAAAAGATATAACTTTTTGTCAGATAGGACACAAATTACATAGATAAATATTAAAAGCATACTGCTTATCTGAACTCATTAAACCATAACCCGTTGCTTAACATAGCCATAGACACATGAGTTAGTGGGAAGTTTACTTATTCCCTTAGGTTACTCCATGAGAATGAGACTGACCATACATATTGTTTGGAACTCTTTCTGATGTAATCTACAGTCGGTGAAATAATTTAAGTTAAAATATATTTAATTTGGTCAGTGCAATGACGCAGTCTTCTTATTTTAGCTGTAGTTTTGTGTAATAAACAATAAGCCTTCAAAACACTGTGCAAGAGAAATGTTCATAAAAAAGAGTGTTCTTACTCACAGAGTTGTAGAAGTCAGTATAAACATAGAAATTAAAAGTTTCATAGCCAGGTGGGCATAAAATATCTATGTGTCTTTTTCATATGTAGCACCTAAATTAAAGCAACAAGTGCGCCTAAACCTAACGCTATTCTTTACTTTACAACTTTGGGGGGTGGCGGGAATAGTGTTTAGGAGAAGACTAACAGTACTTAATATTGGTGTGAGAGTTTGTTTCCGTTTCACATGCTGCTTATCCTGGAAAATTATTATAATCCAGGCATTTCTAACTCCATCAAGATGTACTTATGATACTTGGCATTCTTTTTCTTGCTTGCACGTATGCCACCCTCTGTGTTACAAGCCATTCCTCTCTTCCTTCCCAGTCTCAGCTAACTGTGTTTTCAAGGCTTAGTTTGAGCATCACCTGCATGGAGACCTTTCTCTTTGGGGTTGGGCTGAGCGCCCCTCCTCAGTAGCCTCTTGAAGGTGTCGTAGGCAAAGCACTTGCCACAGGGCTTTGCAGTCGCTTGTTTTTCTGCCAAGACTGGCTCTCTGATGCAGGTGAGACGTCTTTCATTTATCTATCTCCTGGGCCCAGCCCAGTGCCGGCAACATGCCAGGTGTTCAGTTTCTGACTAGTTATGTAAATAAGAGAAGGTAAAGGGTTATTGTGTAAACATCTAAAATAAGATTAATAGTGCAATTATTAGATTCCACTGTTACAGAAAATCCGAAAACCAGAAAGGATGTATAGCCATTACTGTGTTCTTCACGCCATATATCAGGTAGTAATCTTTGTTTCTTTATTTAGGTGTTCATTGTTGGCAGAATTTGTGCTGACCGTACCAGAATTTATCATAAACTGAAACACTTTAAGTTCAAACTGTACCAGGAGTGTTGCTCCATTGCAAAGAGAGAAGAAGCTGAAGATGAACAGGTTAAAGAGACAGTGGACAGAATCTTCAGTCAGTCGGAAGTACGTGACTGGATTAAGGAGGTAAGGGGAAAACATAAGCACCGTCACATGGCGTGGGTTCTGGAGCTCGTTAGCATCAGCACAAGGACGCAAATGATTAGAAGACAGCAACATTCAAAGAGAATTTCTCCTCCTTCCCTGCCTTTTTGTTTTTCTGCTTCCGCTCGTTCCTTTCATGCTTGTCATCATCCTCCCCTGAATAGATACCCCGATGTTCTCAGGTCCATTCAGCTGGTCAGGTAAATGTGCCAAGCATTGATCCTCCTCGAGCAAAGGACTTCTGCCTTTCCCTGGCACCTGTGTGTTATTTGTATTCTGGGAAGCCCCTCACTTCCCACAAGGTGTAGGCCTCACCTCTGCTCGTCTGCTTCCTGTTCTTTAGAACAGTTCTTGTGACCTGAGAGTGAAGACACACCTGGGGCCAGTCAGAGGAAAGCATCCCGGCTGCCAGTTCTGTGCTGCCTGCCTCCTTGGAGGACGGGCCTGAGCAGTGGGCACTGTGGCTGGAATTTGGGACACAGAGGGCTCGGGCCATGGCACCGGTGCTGACGCCCCATCCCGTTGGTCATTAAATCTGATTCAGTGACACAGCGAGGGTTTGCAGAGTACACTGGATTCCCGGAGAGCTGCAGGGAGCCCATGGGCCCTGGTCTGCTCGCAGACCTTGTGGACTCGTTTGTGGTTCGTGGACAGGATGCTGATGTGATTGCAGGCTCCGAAAGGAAGTCCAGTTGCTTGAATGTCAGAGAGGAAGTGCCCAGGAGATTCTCAGGCAACTTGTCAACAACCTATTTCATCTTGAAAAGAAAATTCAAGCTTGACTTGAGATCCCTTGCCTGGGCTAAAGTTGAGGGACATCTGTCGAAGAGGAAAATTAAAAAGTAAGGCAGGAGAGCTTAGGAAACAAATGTATGAGCAGAGGGAAAGAAAAGAGACCAAACCAGGAGCTTCTCAGGATGCGCCATGTTAGCAGAGGTCTCCCAGTCTAGAGAATGCCATCGCGATCGGCTTCTCTTGTGACGGTCATCCTCCACCGCAGACCACCACCCAGGGACTCACCTGCCCACTTCTTACTCCCACCCCTCGTTACTCTCCCTGCTGGCTGCCTTTTTTGTGTGTCTGCTTCTGCAGCTCTGAACGTCTTCCCCGCTTCTCTGTGCTTTTCCACCGGCCTTCAGGGAGAACGTCTCTCCCCCAGCAACTCCGTCTTCGTTCTCCTAGCAGCAGCATCGGTGCTTTTACTGGTGCCTTTAGGTGGTGCCAACCCTCCAGGGGAATAGCAATGCCTACTGGGATGCCATGTTTGTGAACAATTGGATCCTGCACCTGGAAAAATCGCTGTACCTGTCTTTTGGGGATGAGCCTTAAGCTTCTTGCAGAAACACAAAAAACATTTCCCAACCATGTACCTCAGGGAAAGCTGAACAAGGCTTGGGACTGTGGAAGGGACCTAGAATAAGGGAAATACTCTTAGGAAAAGAAAGTCAAGTGTGGCATTTTGCTAATAACATTAGCATTAGGCACTGAAGATATTTCACGATTGTGTATAAGACAATATGCACACGTTTTTCACTTAAAAGCACCAAAGAGCCTCGGTTGCTTTTTGAAATTCCTCCACTTGAAAAAAAATGTCCACAGATTTTCTTAAAAGATTTTCTGGAAATCACAGAAGTTTATAGCCCATATTTGCAGCTTCTGTGCTGTGATGAAATTTCAGAATGTGTGAAGTGCTCTGACGTTTCTCGGCCTCACTCTGCCTGGCCCTCTGCATCCCTTGCATGATCGCGCTGCACTTGCTGTGTGGCGCGAGCCTTCCTGGTCGCAGGTCCTCTCCTCTCCCCCTTCGGAGTGCTGGGCCGGGTGCTGCTCAAAGCCGTCTCCTCGGCTCTTTCTGCTCTTACTGCCCCGCGATGTCAGCCCCGTCTTTTGCCTTCGCAAACGGTTTGTTCCGACCTCTGCCCACAGCTTGGACTCCAACCCTGGCTTTTTCCTCCACTTGCCCCTTCTCCAGCCACCCTTCTTTTCCTATTCCGGGATATTCCAGCATGTCTTCCTACAGACTGGCTCAGGAGCCTGACTTCATTCTTCCTGTTCTTCCCCTGAATGGCTGAACTAGGAAGACCTTTTTGAAGCGAATGATAGTAAAAGGTCTAGACTATAAGAAAAGAACAAGCGATAGGAAAATGGCAATAAAACCAAAATATGTCATGGACATGATAATGCGAGTCTTATCCTAAAGAAGTGTTGAAGAACACACTCTAATATGACACTGGCAGAATTCTAACTTACTCCATTAAGAAGAAACTGCAAGTGATGATGGGGTTCTGGGTTTCCTGGGCAGTTGAAAAGAGGATTGTTTGGACGGGCCATGGATGCATGGACCTCAGGCAGCGAAGAAAGTGTGTCAGTAGAAGTATCGAGGGTCAGCTGATATTTAAATAAAACTATAAAACTGGTACACATGACGGTGATACTTAAAGTAAATCTACTGATATTGTTATGTAATAATTTAAAATTGTAATTGGATGTCATTCCCTTTCCTTAAACTCATCTCATTTCTACTCTTTCCCCTCTTTTTAAACGTTTCCCCCCTGCTTTTCTACCCCTTAAACTGATGTTTCTGAAAGCAGGGCCCTACCTGTCAGAATCTCCTAGAAGTCTGTGAAAATCGTGTAATCCCAGACCTATTGAATGATCGTCTGTGGGAGTGTTAAACGTCCGGTATTTTCACAACCAGATGATACATAAGTGCATTAAAAACTGAGGACCACTGCTTTAAAGTACCTGTTACACCAGATTTCTTCCTCAGCCTCTCAACGTTCTGTTGGCAGATCGGCTCCTTCCCATAGGTCTGGGCTCTGCTTCTGAGTTGAGGACGCCTGGCTCCTTTTATGTTCTGGCCCCTTGCCCGCATTCTCCCACAACTGCAACTGCTTCCATCAGTGGGTTCACTCGGCGTGGTTGGGGAGGCGCCTCGTTGTTAAAATGAGACCCAGGCCCGCCGAGTTTTCAGTGAAGGACCACGAGGGCAGCGTCTTGAGGTGGAGGGGATGGCAGAGCCATGCCAACTCTCTTTCTCTGGGTTTTGCTTTCCCTTTCTCTTGCCAGAGCTGCATACCAGTCGAGCCTTTACATCTTGGAAACAGCATGCTGTAATAGTTAGAGGCATGGGTGTAAAGATTTGCTCTGCCACTTGCTAGCAAGGAATTTGGGGGCAAGTCACTTTCTTTGTCTAAGCCTCGACTTTCTCATCTGTAAAGTGGGAACTAAACCGATAATAATAATTAGAGCTTGGATTGTGGAGATTGAATGTGTTTCATATTTTAGGCATTTAGTGTAGGACCTAGCAGTTAGTAAGTGGTCAATTAATCTTAGCTATTATTTGCAAAAAAAGCAAAGAGGGTTTTCTTTCCTTCCTGTCCTAGAATAGCTGAGATAGATTTTAATTTTCTTAGCTGAGTGGCTCACACCTGTAGGCCTAGCTATTCAGGGAGGCTGAGGTGAGAGGATGGCTTGAGCCCAGGAGTTCGAGGCTAGTCTAGGCAACTTAGACCCCATCTCTTTTTAAAGTATTAAATTCAAATATATTAATTTTCTGAAAGAAATTTTATAAGTAACAGAGAAGAGGGATATAAAGAAAAGTAGTATGAAATGCATAAAAATAGCCAAACTTTTAAAGTATAGGCTTCAAATTCTAGAGGGCTTTGCTTGTTTCTAATAAAGCCTATCTAAGTACTAGGGTCCCTGGGATATCTCCCCCTTCTGTGTGTACCTCATCCTTTCCTGAGAAGGCAGCAATGCTGGATGTCTCCTTGGGGCACGAAAAGGTTTCCTAGCCTTGTCTAGGGAATGCACTTCTCACCTTTACTTCTTAGGTCCCTGTCACCACAGACGTCAGGGTCACGGGTTCTGTCATCTCACCGAAGACAGAAGCAAAGGCCAGAGACCATGGGATGGCTAGTCTCCTCTACTGGCGGAAGCACTCTGAGCTCGTGTGTCTCCGTCCCTCTCCCAGCCTGCCTGCAGATTCTCTATTCCCGACTTAGAGGTCCCCCCGTCCTTAACGCCTCTCCTGACTTCCTGCTTGTTCTTTGCTCTGCGTCTTCTTTGCTGTCACTCAGACTGGGGCCCTTAGTAGCTCAGTTGGCACCATAGATGCGTAACGAGTTGCCAACTGTTCTGGAACAGCTGTTTGACCCATTGTGAAAGCACGCCTGGGATCGGGGCAGCCGCTCCGAACCCTTCGACCTGCCATTGCCTGGTCCTTGGGCTTCGCGCCTCCTGGTCCTTGGGCTTCACGCCTGTGTTCTCTGAGCTCAGTCTCTTTGGTTCAGTCGTATTGCTCTCTGTTCTCCTAAGAAACCTCACGTCATAGTCAAGTCCCGTTCTTTCTTGTCATGCCACTGTTGGAGGGACTCTTGTCTCCGCTAGAACACCCCTGCCACCAGCTCTTTGCCTGCCAAGTCTTTTGCCCAGGACAGCTAAATGCCACTCTTTCCTGGTCACCTCAACTAACCATGACCTCTCTTCTGAGCCCTGTAACAGTGTCTGTACCTCTTTGTGGCACTTATTACTGACTGTCACTGGTGTATTACTACTGAACTCTGTTCTTCTTAGGGGCAGGGAAAGTACCTTGTAAAACTTTGTACCTGTAGGGTCATTAGCAGAGTATTTGATCTGTGTTCAACAAATGTTGCAATTAAGTTGTTAAAGTTATTACATTTCTACCATAAGTATTATAATAGAAAAAGTGTAATTTATAACATAGCTGTGAATTAATAATAGTATTCAATTTTATCTTTTCAATGCTTTCCATGAGTTAGAAATGCTTATTTGAAATCAAGTTCTTGTTTATTATAAAATGATTTTTGTTCACAATTACCATGAAATGAACTTCCTCCTATTTGTGTCTTTAGTTTGAACAGAGCTATTTTATCTTCATTGTTTTGAGTAAAATAACTAGCTTTTTTATTGTGTATGCAGAAATATGATCAACTGCAAGATTCTCTCAACTTTGCGGATTACTTTCAAGATGAGAAGTTTGACTGAATTGTAACACATTTTCTTCAGAGAAGATTTGATAAATTCCTGTGAATGTGAAGATCAGGAATCTTGTTTCTGTGTATCATGTGACAGATTTATAAACTCTATGTATGTCTTCACGGGAAAATATCTTGTTTAAAACATATGATCATCTTGATTCCCATGAAATGCCACTCTACAGTCTAGTAAAACTTTTATCTGATGTACATAGAAAACATAAGCCTGATAATTTTTAAGTTTGTACGTGTATTTTGACATTATATAATGATGGCTTTATAACAGATGACTATCAAGTGAGTGCGTTGTTCGTGTACTGTCACTTAGTAGAAATATACTAGTTTGAAGTATGCGTTTAGACTGACACCTGTGTGTAGTTGCTGAATTCCTGTGCGCGTCTGATTGTCGTCCTTTTGAAGTGTTAATGCTCTTCACTGAAGTATTTTTGACTGTCACGTCCATCAGCGGGCCATGGAAACGCCTCAGAGCGTCATTCCATTCAGTCCTCTTGTCTCAGAACCAGACCGCGTCTGCTTCAGCTGGAGAAGAGTTTTCTCTTTTTCTAAAGTTCCTCTTTCAAATAGGCTTCAGGCCTCCAAATCTTTTAGCCCTCATATTCAAGAATAGTTTCATGATGTGTATTTTCATGCTTTATAATATTCTATTTTATTCAATTTTGTCTAGATGTTGATGACTAAGATGTATCTTATTATTTGTATCCATACCTTTTCCTTTATAAGTATATATGTTAGGGTCAGAAGATCTCAGAGAGATAAATTCTGCCAAGAACACTTTAAAAGCATATTTTTGTATCTGGGTTCCTTTGCACATCTAATTTTTTTCCATAAAATAATAAAGTAAACAGCTGCAGGATGAACAAATGGACCCTGTCTTGTTCTATATCTTCAGTTCTTAAAAGTGGTATTCTAGTGGGATTCATTCTACTCTGGAATTTTGGATACTTTTTCTAGAAGTGCTGTTTGAACTTGGGTTCATTCATCTATCATGTGATTCATGGCATGGACCTCAGTGTTTGTGTATACATTAAGTCCTGATGTGGAAATGAGTTAATAGCTTCTGCAGTTCGTTTCCTGAAATTAACCCCATTATTCTTGTAAACAAACTGGGTAGGAAAAAACCAGTGTGATGAGAATGTTGATGTGATGTTTATGATGAGTGCATACCTTTTTCAAAAGTGTGAAACGGCCAGGCTCGATGGCTCAGCCTGTAATCCCACACCTTGGGAGGCTCAGGTGAGTGGATGGCCTGAACCCGCAGGTTCGAGACCCGCCTGGGCAACTTGGCGAGACCTCCTCTCTACAATAAACCAAAAAATTAGCCGGGCGTGGTAGGGCATGCCTGTAGTTCCAGCTACTCGGAACGCTGAGGTGGAAGGATCGCCGGAGCCCAGCAGGTCGAGGCTGCGGTGGCCGGGAGCAGCCACTGCACTCCAGTCTGGGTGAGTGAGACTCCAACTCAAAAAAAAAAGTGTGAAACAGAAATTTCACATATCTGTATTCTTACTCATATTTCTCTGGCATATGATGAAGTCATCCTGAACTAAACTCTCAGGAATAAAAATGAAGCCAGAGCTGAAAGGTGAAGATGAGGGACAGCATCCAAAAAGCAGCAAGGCAGAGTTAGAGAAGCGATTGTTAAGGTGTAGGGTGAAGGGTCACAGTGCTTTGTAAAAAAGAAAGCTAGGATAAATGAAAGCACAGTCTCTAAAGCGTCTCTGGTGGCCCCTGAAGCGTCATTCTCATACCGAGCTTGAGACAACAGGAGTGGAAGGGTTCCTTCCAAATGGAACATTTTAAAAATTTATTATTATTATTATTTTTTGAGTTGGAGTCTCACTCTGTCGCCCAGACTGAGTGCAGTGGCCACTCCCGGCCACCGCTGCCTCGACCTGCTGGGCTTCGGCGATCCTTCCGCCTCCACCTTCCGAGTAGCCGGAATGACAGGCGCGCGCTACCATGCCCGGCTCATTTTTTGATTTTATTGTAGAGATGAGGTCTCGCCTGCCCAGCCGGGTCTTGAACCCACGGGCTCAGGTAATCCACTCACCTCAGCCTCCCAAAGGTGCAGGATTACAGGCTGAACTACCGAGCCCGGCCCAAAATATTATTATTTTTAATTGGATGCTATTGATTTATAAAATTAAGGCACAGATAGTTCCAGGGGCTTATCTGGGTCTGGCATCTTGTTGGTTTGAAGCACTTTTCCTATCAGAACAGCTGACTGCTGATCACAAAATGTTTATGGATAGTTTTTCTGACGTCTGAGGCCATTGTCACCAAGCATGTTTCTTCAGTGGGTGTGTGGCGAACACAAGAGGTTTAGGTGCATGATAACACCAGAAGAGTGACGAGGGTACGGGCTGTTAGGAAGTGAGGATCCGTATGCACCTGGAGACCAAAAGTTGGTACTTTATAGGAAGAAGACGGAATGTCAAAAGAATAGAGTTAACCCTTACAGGTATTATGACAGATTGTATTATTGTATCCTCATCATCAGTGTTACTGATTCAATATGACACACAGTTTTCAAGCTTGTAAATCTCACTACCTTCTCACATGACTGTGAACTTTCCACATCTGGGCATTTGCTACTATAGTGTTGGTGACTTAGTGTTAAGTAGCTGTGGATGGCAGAGAGAAGGAAGACAAATGACAAGTACTAGGGAAGTAATGCTAGAAAGAATTTATAGGCCCACACAGAAGCTTGAGGCTGACGAGAAAGAACAAAACCGTAAGGCAGGAACGTCAAGGGGGAACACAGTGTTGATTTGTAGGCAGTCGGGTGCAGTGGACCGTATTTCCCAACTTGCCTGCTCTCATGCTCAGATGGGTGGTTCTTTTTTTTTCCTTTTTTACAATTGCTATTTTAAAGATGTGGGGTAAAATTCAGGGTTAGGTATACAAGTGGTCATTGTACAGGTAAAGTTTGAGCCTCACTTTGGTCCCCACTTCACCAGGTTTGAGATCGGGTACCCTTATTGATAAAGTGCGCCCCCTCCCTTCCCTGGCAGTCTCCCACTACTGCCCATCCCTTTCTCACAGTTTTAGGATAATCGCTGAAAGTCCGCTTATGAGTGAGAACATGTGGTACTCAGTTCTTTGTGTCTGTGATAGATCACCGAGTATTACAGACTCCAAATCCATCCGAGTTGCTGCGAAGTCGTAATTTTGTCCTCCTTTACGACTGTGTAACGTTCCATCGTGTCAGATGGGTGGTTCTATCGAGCTTCCGGTCCCAGTGGGCCTCACAGGGCTTGAACTCCCAGTGTGACGGAGGGATGCTTGCAGCCCGTGAGCTGCTGGGGCTAGTCTGGCTTTCCTGTAACTCTGGATACTGGATACTAGTGGTGAAGAGAGTATGGGTGTGAAGTCAGTCTTGAGTTCACGTCCTGGTGTGTTACCTAATCTAGTTACATAAACTAGAGCAAGTAGTTTCATTTTGATGGACCTCAGGGCCCTCATTTATAAACGGGTTAACAATTCCTCTCTCAGGATTGTTTGTGGATTCAGGGAGGCCGTGCATGCAAAGTGCTGTGCCTGAAACAGTGACTTTTGAGTAGGTAGCACCCGATGAGACTGGAAATGAGGATGTTGATAAGGATGGCACTTGACATTGAATGCAGAAGGGCAAAGGTATACAAAAGATACTCCAGAGACATGTCTTCCAGCCACTGGAATGGCAAGTGAAACGCATTCTATTCCTGCTGCACAGGTTCTTAAGCTGCCTGTGTACAGCTATCACTGTAATCAGCGTGTATATCATTTAGGAATAGCTGGCTTGACTGAGGACCCTGGCACTAATCGAAGCCTGTGTTACTGCAGGGCTGTAGAGTGAATAGTAGGTCTTAAATGTAAATGCTAGATATTTTTCTCTTTTGTCCCATATGATGGCTAAGTATAAAACACCCACAGGAGGAGAAGAAATGTATTGCATAATGAATACAACTCTTAAAAGATAAAATATAAAATGACTCAAACGCCATTCAAATTTTGCTCATCTAGCAAAGATGTATTTCTGCTTTCATCACGAGTAGGGAGGCACCTAGCCTTGGAAAGCCCAGACAGAAGTGTGTCTCCATGAAAAGCTAACAAGTTGCCCAGACTCGCGCGCCCTTGTCCCGAACTCAAGCGGGCCACCCTGCGGGGAGCTGCCTTGAAAACCGGTCCAGCCCTGAAGTGTTCACATTGACTTTGCCCATTCGCTTCCATCCACAGCTCAGTTTGAAGCAGGACCGTGTCACCGACACGCCAGAGTTCCTTTCGATGGACGGAGGCTTTTGCTTGAGAGCTGCAATCCCGACGACCTCCAGGTCAGGACACCCAGAATGTTCTGGATCTTGACTGTGCTCCCCTTAGGCTTTCTCTCCTGACGCCGACAAGCAGAGTGCAGGACGAGGTTTGAAGTTCTGAAGGCAGGCTCGCCTGCAGGTGAGGGGACACTGGCCTGCGGAAGAGACGCATTTGACCTGTGCGGGCAAACGTCCTGAAACTCGGAGGGGGGTGCACACGCCTCCAGACCCAGCCGTTGGCGAGGCTGGGAGGGAGCCTGAGCCCAGGAGTTCGAGTCTAGGCTGGGCATGGGGGGGCGGCTAAAACTCGACTGCCACACACCGAGTTCCCCTACGGAGTCCGAGCGCCAGCTGGCTGCAGAAGCCTCAGACCGTGCGAGCGGCTCGCCAGAGAAAAGCAGACTCCACTCCAGACCGGGGACCGGCAACCGGCCCCCTCCGAGTGCGC
>NW_007091245.1:0-315 GCF_000164805.1 Carlito syrichta
AGGCAATCCCCTCACCTCGGCCTCCCAAAGTGCTGGGATTACAGGCTGAGCCACCGAGCCGGCCTCCATATATATTCTAATCTGCCTCATTGTCCTTTGTTTCCTCTTTATTTATTGTCTGATACAAAACTTTCCTTCTTTTTTTTTTTGAGTTGAAGTCTCACTTTGTCACCCAGACTGGAGTGCAGTGGCCACTCCCAGTCACTGTAGCCTCGACATGCTGGGCTCCGGCAATCCTTCTGCCTCAGCCTTCCGAGTAGCTGGAACTACAGGCATGTGCTACCACACCCAGCTAATTTTTGATTTATTGTAGAG
>NW_007091246.1:0-305 GCF_000164805.1 Carlito syrichta
GTGCTACCATGCCCAGCTGATTTTTTTTTTGATTTATTGTAGATATGAGGTCTCGCTGCCCAGGTGGGTCTCAAACTCGCAGGCACAGGCAAGCCACTCACCTCAGCCTCCCAAAGGCGCAGGATTACAGGCTGAGCCACCGAGCCCGGCTGGAGTAATTTTTAAAAAAAGATTTGACTATGGGGAATGGGCTGTTGAATTACCAAGCCAAAGGAAACCACACATGTAATTATGGCCTGTGAACTATTGCGTCTAAGTAGCAGAAGACCTGAATCAGGAATGTTTGGAGCCTTTTTTTTTTTTTT
>NW_007091247.1:0-331 GCF_000164805.1 Carlito syrichta
CGGGCGGGTCTCGAATCCGCGGGCTCAGGCAATCCACTCATCTCAGCCTCCCAAAGGCGCAGGATTACAGGCTGAGCCACCGAGCCCGGCTTCATTCTTTTTGATGGGAGAATAGTGTTCCATGGTATATACCAGATTTTCATTATTCACTGATCAGTTAATGGGCATTTAGGCTGATTCCACATCTTTGCAATTGTGAGTTGAGCCACTACTCACTGAAAGGAGTTAACAATAAGCTAACTTGGGAGGCTGAGGTGAGTGGATTGCCTGAGCCCGCAGGTTCGAGACCCGCCGGGGCAGGCGAGACCTCATCTCTACAATAAATCAAAAA
>NW_007091248.1:0-336 GCF_000164805.1 Carlito syrichta
GGGGGCGCCCGTAGACCCAAACCCCTTGTCTCCCCGCTCTTTGTTCTCCGCAGGAAATTTCTCATGTAAGCTGCTCAGAAGGAGTAATTGAACTATCTTGTCTCCTGGTGAGATAGCCGAAATGCCTCGGGGGTATGAAACCATTACCTTGACCTCCCCGGTGTAATCTGAATCAATAACCCCTGGGTGAATCACCAAGTCTTTTAGGGTGGCGGAACTACGGCCCACCACCAGTCCCATTGTGTTCGGAGGCAGGGGACCTTTGAATGTGGTTCTAATTAGTTGGACCCCCATGGCAGGGGTTAGTATGAGTCTGGTGGTGGAACTGAGGTCAAG
>NW_007091249.1:0-764 GCF_000164805.1 Carlito syrichta
AGAGAAGATAGATAAGTGGGACCTTATTAAACTGACAAGCTTCTGCAAAGCCAAAGAAACCATCAAGAGAGCAGAGGGACAGCCTACAGACTGGGAAAAAGTATCTACCAATGCCAGGTCTGACAAAGGCTTAACATCCTGGATCTACAAGGAAGTCAAACGTGCTGAAAAGAAAAAAACAAACAACCCCATTATAAAATGGGCAAAAGATATGAACAGACACTTCACAAAAGAAGACATCTGAGCAGCCAACAAACACATGAAGAAATGCTCAACCTCACTAATCATCAGGGAGATGCAAATCAAAACCACACTGAGATACTGCCTAACTCCAGTCAGAATGGAAATTATCAACAGCTGCTGGAGAGGGTGTGGTGAAAAGGGAACACTTCTACACTGTTGGTGGGAGTGTAAACTAGTGCAACCTCTGTGGAAAGCAGTGTGGCGATTCCTAAAAGTTCTAAAAATTGACCTTCCATATGACCCCGCAATACCCCTACGGGGAATATACCCTGAAGAACACAAATCACTCTATAAAAAATATACCTGCACATGTATGTTTATCGCAGCATTGTTCACAATAGCAAGAACCTGGAAACAACCATGCTGCCCATCAAAAGAGGACTGGATTAAAAAAATGTGGTACATATACACGATGGAATACTACACAGTCATAAAAAAGAACAAAATCATGAATTTTGCAGCAACCTGGATGGAACTGAGTCTATAATACTGAGTGACCTCTCACAGAAACAAAGATCCGA
>NW_007091250.1:0-555 GCF_000164805.1 Carlito syrichta
ATCAATGGAACAGAATTGAGATTGCAGAAGCAAAACCTCAATTTCTCAACCAACTCATCTTCGACAAAGCCCCTGCCACCTACCACTGGGGAGAGGAGAACCTATTCAGTAAATGGTGCTGGGAAAACTGGCTGACCACATGCAGAAGATTGAAACAGGACCCCTAACTATCCCCGTGCACAATGGTTAACTCCAAATGGATCAGAGAACTAAATGTAAAACCTCAAACCATAAGAACCTTAGAAAAGGAAGGAAATACCCTCATGGAAATCGGAACTGGCATCCAATTCCTGTACAAAACCCGAAACCCACAGATCATAAGAGAGAAGATAGACAAGTGGGACCTTATTAAACTGACAAACTTCTGCAAAGCCAAAGAAACCATCAAGAGAGCAGGGAGACAGCCTACAGACTGGGATAAAGTATTTGCCAACACCAGGTCAGACAAAGGCTTAACATCTTTGATCTACAAGGAGCTCAAACGTGTTGAAAAGAAAAAAACAAACAACCCCATTATAAAATGAGCAAAAGACATGAACAGACACTTCACAAAGG
>NW_007091251.1:0-410 GCF_000164805.1 Carlito syrichta
AGGCCAGGTCTGCATCCGCGCCGTCCCCTCCCCGAGGGCCCTTCCTCCGGCAGCGCCCGCCCGGCAGCGGGGAGGTTGACAGGGGCCGCTCAGCCTTTGTTCCTGTCCCCGCGCGGGCTCTGACCTTGAGAGGGACGAGAACAGAAGGAGACCGAGCCTCTGCTCCCATCTGCCCGGTGGCGGCGGGCTCGTGGCCCCTGCATGCAAATGAGCGGCCCACCCGGCCTCCACGGGCACCCTGGCGCCCACCCGCGGGCTGGGCCTCGGGGGCAGAGGACAGGACCCCGGGCCCCCGCCCACCTACGGGGTCCCAGGAAGCAGGAGGGGGCTCCCACCCATGGCAGTGAGGGGCTGGTGGCCCGCGCCCTGTGCTGGGCCCGGCCACCGCCTCCCTGCTCCGAAACGGCCCC
>NW_007091252.1:0-309 GCF_000164805.1 Carlito syrichta
AAGCAGGTCAGCTAGTTAAAACAGCTAGTTAAGTCAGCTGGCTTGCCAGTTGGCTAGCTACGTACTGACTTAGTTATGTCAGTTGACTAGACAGCTGGCTAGATAATTAAGTCAGCTAGTTAAGAAAGCTGGCTAAACCAGGCTCAGTGGCTTAGCCTGTAATCACGTGCTTTTGGGAGACTGAGGTGAGTGAATTGCCTAAGCCTGTGGATTCAAGACCCACCTGGGCAGTGAGACCTCATCTCTACAATAAATCAAAAAATCAGCCGGGTGTGGTAGCTCATGCCTGTAATTCCGGCTACTTGGAAG
>NW_007091253.1:0-314 GCF_000164805.1 Carlito syrichta
AATTTTTTGATTTATTGTAGAGACAAGGTCTCGCCAAGTTGCCCAGTCTGGTCTCAAACCCATGGGCTCCGGCAATCCTCTCACCTTGGCCTCCCAAAGTGCTGGGATTATAGGCGTGAGCCACTGTGCCCGGCCTTCTTCTCTTTTATTTGCATGTGGATGTTCAGTTGTTTCAGCATCATTTGTTGATAAAATTATTATTTCTCTATGGAGTTACTTTTGCTCCTTTTTAATAATCTGTGTGTGTGTGTGTGTGTGTGTGTGTATGTGTATTTCTGGGCTCTCTGTTCTGTTCCACTGATATATTTGTCTGT
>NW_007091254.1:0-300 GCF_000164805.1 Carlito syrichta
AACATTAACACCAACAAGGTCCCCCCAAAACCCACAAAGACATGGACACTAAACAGCATGCTAAACAACTCCTGGGTCACTGATGAAATCAAAACAGAGATCAAAAGATACCTGGAAACAAATGAAACATCTTACCAAACATCTTACCAAAATCTCTGGGATGCCTTAAAAGCTGTAGTAAGAGAGAAATTTATATCCCTGCAAACACACAACCTACCTAGGTTGAAACAAGAAGAAATTGAGACCCTAAATAGACCAATAACAATCAAGGAAATCAACTATGTAATAAGAAAACTACCT
>NW_007091255.1:0-647 GCF_000164805.1 Carlito syrichta
TCAGCAGAAGAATCCAGATCACCAAAATAAAAGCCCCAAATCTAGGACATAGAAGACTAAAAGATAATACCAAAAATCAATGAAACAAAAAGCTGGTTCTTCGAAAGGATAAGCAAGATCGATGGTCCCCTAGCTAGACTGACCAAGAAAAAACGAGAAAAAAACCAAATAAGCACAATCAGAAACACAAAAGATGAAGTCACATCTGACCCTGAAGAAATACAAAAGATAATTAGAGACTACTATGTACACTTGTATGTAAACAAACTCGAAAACCTTAAGGAAATGGAGGACTTTCTGACATCACACAACCTAACTAGGTTGGAACAAGAAGAAATTGAGACCCTAAATAAACCAATAACAATCAAAGAAATTGACTATGTAATAAGAAAACTACCTACAAAAAAAAGCCCTGGTCCAGATGGCTTTCCAGCAGAATTCTATAAGACATTTAAGGAGGAACTGATACCAATCCTACTGAAGATATAAAAAGATGGAACTCTCTCCAAATCATTTCACGAATCCAACATCACATTGAAACCCAAGCCAGATAAATATTCAACAAAGAAAGAGAACTACAGGCCAACATCTTTGATGAACATAGATGCCAAAATTCTCAACAAGATCCTAGCAAACCAGATTCAGCA
>NW_007091256.1:0-301 GCF_000164805.1 Carlito syrichta
TCATAGAATGATTTGGGGAGGGTTCCATCTTTCTCAATTGCCTGGAATACTTTCAGTAGGATTGGTATCAGCTCCTCCTTAAATGTCTTAATAGAATTCTGCTGGAAAGCCATCTGGTCCAGTGCTTTTTTTTTGTAGGTAGTTTTCTTATTACATAGTCAATTTCCTTGATTATTATTGGTCTATATAGGGTCTCAATTTCTTCTTGTTTCAACCTAGGCAGGTTGTGTGAAGACAGAAATTCCTCCATTTCCTTAAGGTTTTCAAGTTTGTTTCCATAGAAGTGTACATAGTAGTCTCT
>NW_007091257.1:0-430 GCF_000164805.1 Carlito syrichta
GGTCTGAAGTCCAATGAATATCTTCCTGGGCTCAAACCAAGGTGTTGGCAGAGCTACAATGTTTCCTGGAAGATTCGCTAGAGAGCCACTTGATTTCTTACCTTTTCTAGCTTCCAAAAACTTCCCACATTCCTTGGTTCATGGCTCTTCCCCGATCTCCAACGCCAGAGACACAGTACCTCTCTGCTGCCTTCTGTAGTCAAAGCTGCTTGGTGACCACAGCTGGGGAAGGTTTTGAGGACTTGTGATTGGGTTTGGCCGACTTGGGTAACAGACTACCATTCCCATTTCAGGGTCCTTCATCTTAATCTCATCGGAAAAGTCCCCCTTTCCATATAAGGTTACAGAGTTCCAAGGATTAGGATGTGGACATTTTCAGGGCAAATACTATGCCTACCACAATCCCCTTCTTTTATTTTTATTTTTTTTA
>NW_007091258.1:0-343 GCF_000164805.1 Carlito syrichta
CCCAATCAGAAACACAAAAGATGAAGTCACATCTGACCCTGAAGAAATACAAAAGATCATTAGAGACTACTACGTACACTTATATGGAAACAAACTTGAAAACCTTAAGGAAATGGAGGACTTTCTGACATCACACAACCTACCTAGGTTGGAACAAGAAGAAATTGAGACTATAAATAGACCAATAACAATCAAGGAAATTGACTACGTAATAAGAAAACTACCTACAAAAAAAAGCCCTGGTCCAGATGGTTTTCCAGCAGAATTCTACAAGACATTTAAGAAGGAGCTGATACCAATCCTACTGAAGGTATTCCAGGTGACTGAAAAAGATGGAACTCTC
>NW_007091259.1:0-303 GCF_000164805.1 Carlito syrichta
TGACTAAGTCAGCTGGCTAGCCAGCTGGCTAGCTAATTAAGCCAACTAGTTAAGTCAGCTTGCTGTTCAGCAGGTTAGCTAGGTAGTTAGGTAGTTAAGTCAGCTGGCAAGCCAGCGGGCTATGTAGGTAGGTAGCTAGTTAAGTCAGCTGTCTGGCCATCTGGCATCTAGTTATTTCTGCAAGTTAAGTCAGGTGGTTATCCAGCTGTCTAGCTAGGTAGCTAGCTAGTTAAATCTGCTGGCTAGTCAGCTGGCTACTTCGTTAAGTCAGCTAGTTAGGTCAGCTGGCTAGGCTACTGGCTA
>NW_007091260.1:0-305 GCF_000164805.1 Carlito syrichta
CCACAAAGACATGGACACTAAACAGCATGATGATAAACAACTCCTGGGTCAATGATGAAACCAAAACAGAGATCAAAAGATACCTGGAATCAAATGAAAATGAAGAAACATCTTACCAAAATCTCTGGGACTCCTTAAAAGCTATAATAAGAGGGGAATTTATATCCCTACAAACACACATGAGGAAAATGGAAAGAACAGAAATTTACAACCTAACAAGCCACCTAAAGAAGCTGGAAAGGCAAGACCACAAAAACCCTAATTTCAGCAGAAGAATCCAGATCACCAAAATAAAAGCCCAAATC
>NW_007091261.1:0-315 GCF_000164805.1 Carlito syrichta
TTCTTTCTTTCTTTCTTTCTTTCTTTCTTTCCTTTCTTTCCTCACTAGGTTGCCCAGGCTGCTCTCAAACCACCAAACTCAGGCCATCACCTTGGCCTGGACCACACAAACTGCTGTGTCACAGGCTTTCCATTTGGTCGTCATCCTGGTCTTCCTGCCTGGTCTTGAACTCTGGGCCAGAGGCAATCCCCCACCAAGGCCTGCCCTCACTCAAGGTTTTCTGGATTTTGCTTCAGGTCAATGTGGGGGCTTACTATGGTGTCCAGCCTGGTCTCGAGCTCCTGGCTCCAGCCATCTTCCCATCTCGGCTTCTGC
>NW_007091262.1:0-349 GCF_000164805.1 Carlito syrichta
TGAAGGCAGTATATTGTTGCCTGGTGATATTTTATCCATTTTGCCATTCTATGTCTTCTCAGTGGTGCATTTAGTCTATTCATGTGCAGGTTAATTATTGAAATGTGAGAGTTCGTCCCTATCATTGTGTTCTTATAGAGTTGATCTTCCATGTGGTTTATTGTCTTTCTTTTGTTTTGGGGGCTGGTTTATGTGTGTTTTATTCTTTTTCCTGTACTCTTGTGAAGAATGTTCTTTTTTTTCTCTTTTCTTCTGTGTTTAGTACTCTCTTAATTGTTTCATGTAGAGGTGGTTTGGTGGCAGCATAAATTCTTAGGGATTGGATATCTGGGAAAGATTTTAATTCTCC
>NW_007091263.1:0-371 GCF_000164805.1 Carlito syrichta
CCGCGTGGACAGCCGAGCCGCCCGAGTCGCCCTCCGGGCTCCACAGGGACCGGCGTCCGCTTTGGTGGCTCGGACACGGGCCGCCGCACGGCCCCGCCTCTCCGTCTTCGTCTGTTTGAGGCACAGTCTCCCTCCGTGGCGCGGGCTGCAGCGCAGTGGCCGCTCCCGGCCCCGCAGCCTCCACCGGCCGGGCTCAGGGATGCTTCCGCCTCGGCCTCCAAGGGGGGAACCACGGGCACGCGCCGCCAGCCTGGCTAGCTTTGGGACTTGTTGGAGAGACGCGGTCTCGCCAAGGTGCCCAGGCTGGTCTCGAACCCGGGCTCGGGCACTCCGCTCGCCGCGGCCGCCCAAAGCGCTGGGCCGACAGGCAG
>NW_007091264.1:0-1005 GCF_000164805.1 Carlito syrichta
CGTAGAATGTGTATTCTGTAGTCTTTGGATGGAGTGTTCTGTAGGTATCAATTAAGTCCTTTTGGTCCAGAGTCTCACTGAGGTTCCGGATCTTCTTGCTGATTTTTTGTCCTGATGATCTGTCTAGAGTTGTGAGTGATGTATTAAAGTCCCCAGTTATGATGGTGTTAGAGTTAATGTCTTTCTTTAGTTTTCCTAGAAGTTGCTTTATGAATGTTGGCACACCTATTTTGGGTGCATATATGTTTAGGATAGATATTTCTTGTTGATGGAGTGAAACTTTTATCATTATGTAGTGGCCCTCTGTATCTTTTTTAATTTTTGATAGCTTAAATGGTATTTTGTCTGAAATTAGGATCGCGATTCCTCCTTTCTTTTGTGTTCCATTCACCTGAAAATTTGTTTCCTCTCCTCTTACTTTGAGTCTGTGTATATCCTTTCTAGTGAGATGGGTCTCTTGAAGGCAGTATATTGTTGCCTGAAGATATTTTATTCATTTTGTCATTCTATGTCTTTTCAGTGGTGTGTTTAGTCCATTCACATTCAGACTAATTATTGAAATGTGAGAGTTCATCCCTATCATGGAGTTCTTATTGAGTTGTTGTTCTTCCACTTGGTTTTTTCTTTTTTCTTTTTTTTTTTGTCTTTCTTTTGGTTTGGGGGTTGGTTCGTGTATATTTTATTCTTTTCCCTGTACTCTTGTGAAGAACGTTGTTCTTTTTTCCTTTTCTTCTGTGTTTAGTACTTTCTTAAGTGTTTCATGTAGAGATGGTTTTGTGGCTGCATAAGTTCTTAGGGATTGGATATCTGGGAAAGATTTTAATTCTCCCTCACTGATGAAGCTTAGCTTGGCCGGGTAGGTTATTCTTCGTTGAAATTGTTTATCTTTTAGGACTTTGAAGATAGGGCTCCAAGCTCTCCTATCCTGCAGGGTTTCTGCAGATAAATCTGCTGCTATTCTGATTGGTCTTTCGTGGTAGATGATCTGGCCTTTTTCTCTTGCTG
>NW_007091264.1:1587-6588 GCF_000164805.1 Carlito syrichta
TCAATTCTGTTTTTGAGGGAAGGTGGGGTTGCTTTTATTTCTCTTCTGCAATGTCCTGTTCTTCCTTATGAGGGTCTTCTGGCTTTGTTCACTTTTCCCACTGCTTTACAGTCTGTCTATTCAGCAGTATGTAGTCTTGGTCCGTTCAGAGAATCTCACCAGTTCACCTATGCCATCGCCATCTTGTCGAACCTCCTCAGCAGATGCTATTTACTGAGATGGGAATTCAGTGGGGCAAACACAATGAAGACTAAGAATCAGTCATTGGGTTTGGCAGTGGTGAAGACACAGAGGACATGGCAAATGCAGTTGCAGTGGGGCATGAAGAGAAGCACCTGATAAAAAAAAGAGCTCAGGCATCACTACTTCTGGCAGAGTTGCCTGTGGCCAAACTTCCCAATTTTCTTTCCAACACATGCACACACACACACAAGGATATGTACACACCTCACATAATCATACATGCATATATACCATACATACACACTCACTTCATGCACACATGCACACACATGCATTCTACATAGACACACTCACCCTTCACTCAGTATGGACTAGGTCCCCTCCACTGTGCTACCAGTGCTCCTAGTAAATTTCTGCCTTTATTCACTATTTACAGGGGGTTATGTAGCCTCAGAGAGACTTAGGGACCCAGCTCCAGAAAGCATCACTCATAGAAACTGAAGTGTGACTGTTGCCCTTGGAGTCAAGTGCATGCAGCTCTGTCACCACGTGACTATCTGCAGTTTCAAAACAGAGGCTGAAACTGCATCTCATTCATCATTATACTCATCCCATAGGCAATGTGGGGATCTAGGAGATATTCTGCACATAATTTTTAAAAAGAAAGAATTATTAGAAAAATTTGCCACAGTCCATCTTTCTCCCACCACCCCCCATATCCCTTAAATGTGGATCCCCAAACTCAACAATAATATCATAAAATTCAACAGACAAAAATACCATTTTTATTTTTCATACTGCTGTGTTGCAGGTACTGTACTGCAAGCTTTCACGTGGTTTACTCAACTGTCTTTACAAGTTGGAGTGGTGCTTGAGGGTCAGTAATCTCAGAAATTTCACTATGAATTTCAATCCAAAGGTAACCAGGGAAGATAAATAATACAGTGAAACATTCGCCAGGGTTCAACATGGATTTATTTAAATCTATTTACTATAGAGCAATTATTAGTACACCAGTTTTTTACATTTTTGAATAATAAAAAAAAAGTGAGCCAAGAGGAGTGCATTTTCAATCACAGAAATTATTTGGGTGACATAGCCAGGGTATAGACGAGATGGCAAGGAAGTACACTCTAGCAAAGACTGGGCTACGGGCTCTCATAACAAATGCAGCAATGTGATAGAGAGCTCTTCTCAAACTTCAGGATGCATACGCATCCCCAGGGCTCTTATTCAAATTCACATTTCATTCAGTAGCCTGGGGTGGGGCCCCGGAGTCTGCATTTCTCACCAACTCCAAGGTAATGGCGCTGCTGGTCCAGGGGACCACACTTGGAGTGGCAAGACATCACAGGGTAGATTTCAAGTAAAGTGACTTCTTTGTGTTGCGTCTAAACCAAATTGACAAGTTTCTTTATGCATAGAATCTATTTCCAACAAACCAATGTTAGTCTTTACATATGGTATCATGTTACAGTCACCAAGTCGAGTGTGTGTATGTATAAGGGGAAGATTTAATTGAGTTAGCTCAAATGAGGCAAGGAGGTTTACTCTAAGTAAGCTTGTTTAGTAGAAGAAAAAAAAAAGTAGGCCTCAGTTCCTTCAAAATCCATGACACCGCCTTTGTAAAAGTTGTTCCTGGCAAGGACTGCTCTAATCACATTTCATGCCTAATACTTATAAGCATTTTTTCTTAATAAGTGAACTCGGCAATGTAGACAGCCTCTCTAGTGAGATTTCCAGAGCTCCTTGGTTTCAGCTCCTTGGAGCCAGTCTGCTCTGATGTTGTGGTTATGTGCTCTAATTAATTAAGACAGAATTGTATAAGGGATAAATAGAGATAGACTAAAGTGGAAACATGAAGCAAAGAAAGAGCTCGAGCCTATCAAAAAATAACAGTAAATGGGAACTGATCATTTGTCATGACAGAATTGCTGAGCCAAGTGGCTGTAGTGATTGAGAAAGAAAAGAAAGGAAATGACAATAATTATGTAACATGGGGACATTAATAATATCTACCTCATTGGATTGTTCTGAGAATTAAACTTGATGAAATGTTTGAAAATTTATTGAACACTTTAAAGGACTAGACAGATGTTTAGAGTTATTCTAAGAGCTTTGACATACTCTGGATACTCCAAGAGGGAGAAAGTCATAAGACATGTCCCAAGTTGGAGGACCTGGAATAACTTTGCTCTGTCACTTAACCCTTTTTGAACCCAAAATTCTTCATATACAACACAAGAATATGAAATCAATAATGTAAAATATACATTTTATGTTACTTCTGTGTGAAATCAAGAAGAAGCATAAGTCAAGAAGAACTCAAACATAGCATTTTGTTAGACTGCTGTGCAAGAAAGAAAATCCTAGACTAACAGGGGCCTACATAAATAAGGATGGGTAGTGTTTTTCTCACATTTAAGGAAGTTGAGAGGGAGGCCGGTTATTACTGGAGCCAACTCATTTGCTCAGTAGTATCTTCCAGGGTTCATCTGTCCATCCTTAGCACACTGGATTTTGTCCTATGATTATTATCTCATGGTCACAACATGGTTGTCGTGCTTTAGATATCACAGTTGCAGTCAAGGAAGGGAGAAGGAAAAAATGGTCACGAGAGTGGCACAAGCTGTGTGTCCCCTTTTATCAGCAAAGCAAATGTTTTCCAGAATTCTCCACCCTCTCAACAGACATATACTTACATCTCATTGGGTACCTACCTACATCTCTATTTATATCTACTTGCTACGTGACATGGCCACCTCTAGGGGCAGTACTGTCTGGAAAATGCATATTTAGCATTGAATGACTCTATGCTAGAGGTAGGCAAGGGAAAAAAGTGAGTGTGAGTGATAAATCAACATTGTCTGTTGCTGATAGGCAAGGATTATTAACATTCTACTTTGAGGCCTCAATGATGTTAAGTGACTCACCTAAATTCACTGAATGAATTAACAAATAAAACTTTGGTTTTAGGACTACAACAGTTTGATATTACATGGACTGGTTCAAAATAGGAGTTTTCTTTTAATTTGTAATTCATAAGAGCACTTTGCAACCTGCCTCTTATTATATGATGTTTTATGTCATTTCTGCTAGGAAATAGAACAACGGAAAGATATAAGACTTAGCTGCAACTATTTCTGATATGGTTCAATGTTTCTCTAACATATATTTGGTTAAAGAAACACTAAATAAATCATTTAGCTTTATAGAATCTGAAACGTTGCCCAACCAATGGACCCAATCCACTAGGATGGTGCTTGGCATCTGGTCAGTGCTAAATAAAAATATGTTGATCATTTAAATAGATGCAAACTGAACCCCAAATTTGGCATGTTTCCTTTTTTTGCTTGATGAACATTATTTTTCCCTTTATTTATTTTTTTTTCATTAATCAGTATTTTTTATTATGGTTTTGTGGGGTACAGTTAAGGGTTAGGTGTACAATGACGTTTCATTCAGGCACCCTGTAGATAAGAAGTGTTTTCCCATCCCCTGACAGATATTTGCTACTGTTAATCCCATCTCCCTCCCCCCCATAGTTTCCCAGTACCATCCGTCATTTTCTCATAGTATTGCATTGGATGTTCAAGGTCCATTATATGAGTGAGAACATGTGATATTCGGATTTTTGTTTTTGTGAGAGGTCACTCAGTATTATAGACTCTAGTTCCATCCAGGTTGCAGCGAAATTCATGATTTTGTTTTTTTTTATGGCTGTGTAGTATTCCATCGTGTATATGTACCACATTTTTTTAATCCAGTCCTCTTTTGATGGGCAGCATGGTTGTTTCCAGGTTCTTGCTATTGTGAACAATGCTGCGATAAACATACGTGTGCAGGTATCTTTTTTATAGAGTGATTTGTGTTCTTCAGGGTATATTCCCAGTAGGGGGATTGCAGGGTCATATGGAAGGTCAATTTTTAGAGCTTTTAGGAATCGCCACACTGCTTTCCACAGAGGTTGCACTAGTTTACACTCCCACCAACAGTGTAGAAGTGTTCCCTTTTCACCACACCCTCTCCAGCAGCTGTTATTTTTTGAGTTGTTGATAATTGCCATTCTGACTGGAGTTAGGTGGTATCTCAGTGTGGTTTTGATTTGCATCTCCCTGATGATTAGTGAGGTTGAGCATTTCTTCATGTGTTTGTTGGCTGCTCGAATGTCTTCTTTTGTGAAGTGTCTGTTCATGACTTTTGCCCATTTTATAATGGGGTTGTTTGTTTTCTTCTTTTCAGTACGCTTCAGTTCCTTGTAGATCCAGGATGTTAAGCCTTTGTCAGACCTAGAGTTGGCAAATACTTTTTCTCAGTCTGTAGGCTGTCTCCCTGCTCTCTTGATGGTTTCTTTGGCTTTGCAGAAGCTTGTCAGTTTAATAAGGTCCCATTTGTCTATCTTCTCTCTTAAGTCCTGTGGGTTTCGGGTTTTGTACAGGAATTGGATGCCAGTTCCGATTTCCATGAGAATATTTCCTTCTTTTTCTAAGGTTCTTATGGTTTGAGGTTTTACATTTAGGTCTCTGATCCATTTGGAGTTAACCTTTGTGCATGGGGATAGATAGGGGTCCTGTTTCAATCTTCTGCATGTGTTCAGCCAATTTTCCCAGCACCATTTACTGAATAGGTTCTCCTCTCCCTATTGGTAGGTGGTGGGGGCTTTGTCGAAGATGAGTTGGTTGAGAAATTGAGGTTTTGCTTCTGGAATCTCAATTCTGTTCCATTGATCTATATGCCTGTTCCTGTACCAATACCAAGCTGTTTTGATGATTGTAGCTTTATAGTAAAGTTTGAAATCTGGTATTGTGATACCACCTG
>NW_007091265.1:0-368 GCF_000164805.1 Carlito syrichta
CTAGACTGCTGGTTAGTCAACTGACTTAACTAGCTAACTACTTAGCTAGCCATCTAGCTAATCAGCCAACTTAACTAGCTGACTTAAACAGCTGGCCTGTTTGCTAGTCAGCTAAATTAACTAGCTTGTTATATAGCAAGCCAGTTGACTAGCAAGCTGACTAAACTAGTCGACTTAACTAACTAGCCAGCTGTCTAGTCAGCTGACTTAATTAGCAAGCTACTTAGCTAGTTAGCTGGCTAGCCAGCTGACTTAACTCAGTGACTTAACTAGATAGCCAGGGCGCTAGACAGCTGACTTAACTATCACGCTACCTAACTAGCCAGCTGTCTAGCCAGCTAACTTGACCTAGTGACATAACTAGTTAG
>NW_007091266.1:0-1022 GCF_000164805.1 Carlito syrichta
CAACTCACGCCATCCTCTTGGCCTGGGCCTCCTATACTGCTACAATCACAATCTTTCCATTTCGTCAACATCCTGGTCTTCAGGTGGCCTGGTCTTGAACTCTGACCCAGAGTCGATCCCTCTGCTGAGGCCTGCCCTCACCCAAGGTTTTCTGGGTTTTCCTTGGGGTTTTGCTGGGGGCTTGCTATAGTGCCCAGCCTGGTCTCGAGCTCCCAGGCTCCAGCCATCTTCCCATCTTGGCTTCACCGAGTGCCCGAGAGACAGGCGAGAGTCACCCTATCAATTACACCCCCCAAAAAGTTTGAGAGTCATGCCCTTCCTTTCCCTGAACCGGCCCCTGGGAGGAGCGACTGGTTCCACCCTGGCTGATGAGGCCAGTGGAGGGATGGGTGCACTGGAGGAGACACAGCACTGCACCAGGCACTCCCCCGGGGGAGGGCTCAGCAGGAGACCCCAGCTGCCCTCTCTGGATTACCAGGTTTTCGGAAGGGAAGGATCCTCACGGTAGGACCCCAAGAGTGGTGTGGAGGCTGGGCACTGGGTCTCATGCCAGTCATCACAGTGCTCTGGGTGGCTGAGGCAAGAGAATGCCCTGAGTCCCTGGGTTTGAGATAAGCCCAGGCTCAATGACGAATCCTGGTCACTACAAGAAGCCAAAAAAATGAGTCAAGCATGGTGGAGCACGCCTGTCCTTCCTCACACTTGGAAGGCAGCTTTGGGAGGTTTGACAGAGCCCAGTCAGTGCAGGCCATGGTGGCTGAGAGTGGGCCTCTTGCTTCCGGCCTGGGCATCAGAGCAGGACTCCGACTAGAATAATAATACCAACCACCACCACCGCTACCACCACCACCCCTACCACCCATAGTGAGGTTCCACCCTCAGGGATGGGAGCATGAGAGACACTTTCCTGCGTGTCATTAATGAAAGGTTTCAATGGTAGTCACCAGGCATGTCTGGCTTGCACTCCAGTCACATGCCGCTGAAGGCCTGCCTCCATCCTCCACACTCATGCCCCATGGTAA
>NW_007091267.1:0-307 GCF_000164805.1 Carlito syrichta
ATGTCTAGGTTTGTTGCATGTGACCAGTCATTCTGGGGGTTCTTCATTGTTTGTGTTCCAGAATCTGTTTTCTCAGTGTCTGATCTCCCAGGAGTCTGTGTGAGACCTATATTCTTCTTTTGGTTTTTCTTCACTTGTGCAGTTTTTCCCCCTCCCTACTTTTTCCTTCCCTCCACATCACCGTCTTCTTTAATTTTGTTATTCAGGGTTAAAGGGATTGGTTTTACTTCTGTGTGTTCAATCTCCTATTCTTTATGTATGTCCTCTTACTTTGTTCAATTCTGAAGTTGCACTGTAGGTTGGAGGT
>NW_007091268.1:0-674 GCF_000164805.1 Carlito syrichta
CAACCCAAATAAGCACAATCAGAAACACAAAAGATGAAGTCACATCTGACCCTGAAGAAATACAAAAGATCATTAGAGACTACTATGTACACTTGTATGGAAACAAATTTGAAAACCTTAAGGAAATGGAGGACTTTCTGTCATCACACAACCTGCCTAGGTTGAAACAAGAAGAAACTGAGACCCTAAATAGCCCAATAACAATCAAGGAAATTGACTATGTAATAAGAAAACTACCTACAAAAAAAGCCCTGGACCAGATGGCTTTCCAGCAGAATTCTACAAGACATTTAAGGAGGAGCTGATTCCAATCCTAATGAAGGTATTTCAGGTGATTGAGAAAGATAGAACACTCCCCAAATCATTTTATGAAGCTAAAATCACATTGATACCCAAGCCAGGTAAAGATCCAACAAAGAAAGAGAACTACAGTCCAATATCTTTGATGAACATAGATGCTAAAATTCTCAACAAGATCCTAGCAATCCAGATTCAACAACACATCTAAAAAATCATCCATCATGACCAAGTAGGCTTCATCCCTGGGATGCAAGGCTGGTTCAACATTCGTAAAACTATAATTGTAATTAAATACATCAACATGTGTCAAAACAAAAACCACATGATTATATCATTAGATGCAGAAAAAGCTTTTGATAAAATCCAGCACCCTT
>NW_007091268.1:2192-69530 GCF_000164805.1 Carlito syrichta
TGTGGCGATTCCTAAAAGCTCTAAACATCAACCTCCCATATGACCCTGCAATCCCTCTACTGGGAATATACCCTGAAGAAGTCAAATCACGCTATAAAAAAGATACCTGCACACGAATGTTTATCGCAGCATTGTTCACAACAGCAAGAACCTGGAACCAACCATGCTGTCCATCAAAAGAGGATTGGATTTAAAAAATGTGGTACATATACATGATGGAATACTATGCAGACATAAAAAAGAACAAAATCATGAATTTGGCAGCAACCTTGATGGAACTGGAGTCTATATTACTGAGTGACCGCTCACAGAAACAAAGATTTGAGTATCACATGTTCTCACTCATATAGTGGACCTTGAACATCCAACATAATACTATAAGAAAATGACTGACAGTGGTGGGAAACTATGGGGGGGAGGGGAAGGGAAATGGGATTAATGGTAGTAAAAATCTGCTTGGGGATGGCAAGATACCTGTTATCAACAAGGGGGCCTGAATGAAGCATATTTGTATACCTAACCCTTAACTGCACCCCACAATATCATAATAAAAAATATTGATTTAAAAAAAAAAGACAAGTCAGATCATGTCGCCTCAAAATAAATAAATAAATAAAGTAAATTAAATAAAATGGTTCTAAATGCTTTGAAATTGAGAGTTTCAGTCATACAATAGAGATCTTACTAAATATTCCACTGTGATTTTGGTCTGTTAAAAGGAAAAATTCAAAACTTTGGATTTTTTAAAGTTTTCACACTTAACTGAGTTTAGGACACTTCATAAGTCTTAAACACAGCCACTTCTCTGTGCTAAATATTTAACTGAAAAAGTAGGAAATTATGAGGCTATATCCAGATGTGTGATGTAAGTTCATGTAGGGTGGCAGCTTTTTAATTAGGTTAGAGTCATTGAAAATATAACAATTAGAATCCAGAGGTATGAGCCAGACATGATATAGGCAATCTTAAGTCTCCCCCCTGACATCTTTTTAAACATTTTTATTATAAAGATGTGGGGTACAATTCAGGGTTGGTATACAAACACTGATCATGCAGGTACCCCTGTTAACGAGGTATGCCCGTCCCTCCCCTTGCAGTTTCCCTCAACTGCCAATTCCACCCCCACACCCCCACCAACAGTTTTTCATTACTGCTAATCGCTTTCTTATAGCATTGTAATTGTTCAAGGTCCTCTTATGAGTGAGAACATACGGAACTCTGTTCTTTGTTTCTGTGATAAATCACTGAGTATGATCGACTCCAAATCCATTCAGACTGCTGTAAAATCCATATATTTGTCCTTCTCTATGGCTGCATAATATTCCATTGTATATATGTATCACATTTTTAAAATCCAGTCTAGTTTCTATGGGCAACATGGTTGGTTCCATGATTTTGCTATTGTGAATAGAGCTGCAACAAACATACGTGTGCAGGTATCTTCTTTGTAGAATAATTTGAGTTCCTCCGGGTATATTCCCAATAGGGGAATTGCTGGGTCATATGGAGGGTCAACTTCTAGTTCTTTCAGAAATTGCCAGGCTGTTTTCCAGAGAGCTTGTACAAGTTTGCATTCCCACCAGCAGTGTAGAAGCATTCCTTTTTCTCCACATCCTCGCCAGCATCTGTTGCTGTTTTATTAATGATGGCCATTCTTACAGGGGTTAGGTGGTATCTCAATGTGGTTTTGATTTGCATTTTATTTTTTGTACTTTCTAATAATCAGTGGGGCTGTTTTTCTTTAGTTAGGATCTGTTGGGTGCCAACAACAGACATCTAATTAAGGTAGTCTACACTTAAAAAAATAATATAAGACTTTCTTAAATTATTGAAATACTTTAGGGGATGCAAGGGCCAGTAGCACCCTTAAGCCTCTCAGAGAACTAGAAGCAGAATCAGAAAAGTAATCAGGTACTTAATTGTTTGGGGGAAATTCATAGCCGAAACCCAACAGAAACATCTTTGTAAGCTAGACCTCAAATAAAGTAACTGTTTCCTTTTTTAAAGTAGAAAGTTTGTGATTGAGAAATGTAAGAAATAGACAATTGTCTCAATTTTTAAAAACAGAGATAGCTTATTCTCTTCTCAGAATTATATTACATGATAAACAGTATTCTCGAGAAAACACCTACACACACAGGTACTCAGACATTTCCTCCAATGCCATCTACATTCTGATCATTGGTGACAGCAGGAGTCTGCATAATAGGAATGACATCAAGTTTGCCTAGATATTCTCAGCAGGGATCAAGTGCCTAAAGCCACTTTTCCTCAGACTGCACTGCCTCCACCAACAAAGATGAAGGGGGAGTTCCAGATACCATCTCTCCTTATCTGCTAACACTCACTGTGTATCTGTTTGCTGTGACAGTCTCATAAACTGCTTATCATGGCTTGGTCCATGGTCCTCATCTCCTTTGTATCTTTTCCCACCGACTGGGGGTCAGGCAGTACCATATCTAGTTAGAATGGGGAGGATGTGAGAAAGACTTTTGTTTCCATAGTAACAACAAGGGGGTAAAAAGGACAATGAAAATTATAATTTTTGATAAAGCTTTGAAAAAATTATAGACTCAAAATAACCTTAAAAAATTACTTTTCAGAGAGGGATGAAATCCTCATTGATGAGCTAAAAGTCACCAAAGTTTTGCTCCTGCAAACAAATGCCAAGTCTTGGTACGAGCAAGCAAGGAGCAAGAGAGACTATCTACTTTGAGGGATTCATGAATAGTAGTTTTCTTTTGGGTTTAAGGAATTTCACAGAAAACGAGTATAGGGGAAATTTGGGAGACAATAAAAAGTATCTTGATTTGGGTGTTCACTATGCAGGTATATATCTGCCCCACTGTATTAGTAAGATCTGTGCATTTCACAATTAATCAGAAACTAAATAAATAAAACAGAGAAGAGTACCTGAAACAAAAATGGCAGGAGGTTAGTGGTTGTTGAAGTATGGTGGTAGATGCCTAAGAATTTAATATACAGTTTTCTTTACTTTGTCTTAACCCTCTAAAGATTCCCTATCTCTCTACAAGCAAAAGCCAAGTCCTTACAACAGCCTATGAAGATCCACAAAGTTCTGTAAGAACTGCCTCCCTTCCATTATCTTTCTTGGCTTCAACCCTTGTTAATCTTTCTCCCTCATTTCACATATTATAGCTGCTTCTGTCTGTTTTTTTGAAGGTGCCAGACATGTGTACCAGTGTGTCTTTGTATTGGCTGTTTCATTTGCCTGTTGCCCTCTTCTTCCAAATACAATCCTGATCAATTTCTTTATCTCTTTTAATTTCTTGCAAAAATATCACTTTCTCAATTAGGTCTACTTTCATATTTATATTTAGAAATGCAACCCTCTTTTTCTCTTCCCTTTGATTTTTTCCCCAAAGCATTTGTTATCTTTAAACACTTCACATTTTTATTATTTTTACTCTCTGCTCCCTCTAAGTGTAGGCTCCAAGGGGACAGTGGGCTACAAATCTGTACATTTTAAATTAATTTTCATATTCCAAGAGCCTAGAATAGTGCTTGACATACAAATGGTGTTTCATAAATATTTTGTGAATAAATGAACGAATGATTTCTCAACTTTATTCTGTGAAGTTTCCTTGCTTGTTAAATAGTGAGGGTCCCCTAACTCCACTTTTGGAATGTGTACAAAGAGTAATTCCTCCATCCTTGAACTTGTGGTCACAACATGGACCCTTCTCCCACAGAAACCAATATTGTCAAAGATGACATCCACTTTACAACTTTTGTCAGCTGAGCAGTGAGAGGAGAATTTACAGAAGCATTAAAAAAAAAATCAGGCATGCAAATATTCTCATGATGAAAGAAAGTACAAACAATTGAAAATGATTAGCACTTTTGTTTCCTCATCTTGTATATAATCAGGGCTCTTCTGAGAGAACTAACAGCAGAGAGAGAAAGAGAGAGAAACAGAGACAGAGACAGAGAGGGGGAAGGAAGAGAGAGAGATTAATTTTAAGAAATTGGTTTGTGCTATTGTGGAGGTTTGATACATCCAAAGACTGCAGAATAGCTGTCAGACAGGACACCAAGGGAAGAGTTGCAGTTCAAGTTCAAATGCAGTTTGCTGGCAGAATTCCTTCTTCCTTGGAGGAGCACAGTCTTTGTTCTACTAAGGCCTTCAACTGATTGGATGAGACCAGTCACATCATGAAGAGTAATCTGCTTTACTGAAAGTTCACCAATTTAAATTGAATCTATTCTTCCATTTAAATTTTAAAAGACACCTCTACAGAAGCATCCAGAATAATGTTTAACCAAATATCTGTGCACCTGACCCAGCCATGATGACACATAAAATTAACCATCCCATCTTATTACAAATGATGTAAAGTACCCTTTGGGGCATAAATTTTCTAAACATTAGGCTGTTGCTCTACTGCCAAACTCATCCAGTGATAAGCTATGTAGGACCATTTTTTTCTAAGATAAACAAAAGAATTCATATGTTCTTTCCATCTTGATTTATCCCTGTTGTATACACATTCTCTCTCTCTCTTGCTCTCGATTTTGTTTTTGCACAGTCTCACTTTTTTTTTTTTTTGGTTTGTTTTGGGTTTTTTGCACTCTTATTCTGGCTTTCTCTGACTATTGCTCTATTGCTTAACTCACATTTTCTGCATTTGCATTCATAATTTTTAGCCCTAAGGTCAGATTCCTCTGCTTGTGTCTCTATACAAGGTGTATTACAACTGACCGGCTTCAAACTTAAAAATTCTCACTAGTCCAACACTATAGCTAACGTTCCATGTTCTATCTTTTTTTTGTTTTGTTTTGTTTTTTTTGAGTCGTAGTCTCACTCTGTCATCCAGGATGGAGTGCAGTGACACACTCACGGCCACTGCAGCCTCAACCTGCTGGGCTCAGGAGATCCTTCTGCCACAACCTTCCAAGTAGCTGGAACTACAGATGCACGCCACCATGTCTGGCTAATTTTTTGATTTACTGTAGAGATGAGGTCTCACCAAGTTGCCCAGACTGGTCTTGAACCCGTGTGCTCAGGCAGCCCTCTCACCTCAGCCTCCCAGAGAACTAAGATTATAGGAGTGAGCCACCACACCTGACCACATTTATCTTAACACACAGTCCCTAGGAAACTGTCAGATCGATTCAACTTGGTGAAGTTGTCTGTTTGCCTTTGGCCAGAGGGATTGGTGATGTGTGCCTTACTACTTGCTAATTGTGGCTTTGGAAGTAGGCTGAGATGGAAATGGAGCAGCTTGGGAAATAAAAATAAAACTATAAGCCCCCCAACTGTCTGAACAGACTCCCTTTCAGTCAAGAGGGCCCCAGGGAAACCTTATAAACTGAGTCCTTGTCATGACAAAATGGGAGGTCAGACATGCCTTGTTGCATGGCTTCCTTCACTAGCCACCACTAGGCTTTCTTTCCTAATGATTAAACTGCAACTAGCCCTTTTGAAATACTTGCTCCCTTACTAATTTCAACCGACCACCTGATGCTGCCCCTCCCTTTATGCTGTGTTGACATAAGAGCTGAACATCTTTCCTGCCTGATAAGGGACCACCAACTAGGGAGTCAGTTGGCCAGTTTACTTAGGCTGTGCACTGAGCTTCTTTTTGTCCTTTACCACACTGTTTGAAATATACGGCCTAATTGTAATACATTCAAATGCTAGCTCTTCACCACAAAGTGAAAATGGACATATATAACATACATGTTAGCTTTCTACACATGTACTCCTCTTTTGTAAGTATTCATAGCGCCTCCTTAAACCTGTTAAATACATTAGTATGTTTACTTAGCCACCTGTTCAGCATAAATCCCTGTCTCATTATTCCCTCTCTTGAAGCTCCGGTTTTAGCTGTAGGCTCTGCTTCCCACCTACAGGTTGTGATCCCCTTCTTTATAGAAATAAAGCTCTCCTTTCTCAATTTATAGATTTTGTGACTTTTTTCGTTGACAAATTTATCCAAAAAAAGTGTTCCTACAGAAAGAAAAAAAAAGTTAGATTAAGAAATGCTTAATAAAGCACCTTTGACTTTCATAAAGGGTTTAGTAATTGAATATAGTTCTGAATACAATACTGTAATAATGTACCAGCGACTTAACAGAACAAAAACGTTTCTATTATTGTTACATTTCATTTGTCTTTTTCACTACAGTCAAGTCTATGAAAATGGGCAGGAGAGAAAAAAACTACCTAAGGTCCAATATGACAAAAAATATTAATGCAAATCAATTGAGGAGAAAATGAAAACATCAGTCATTGACGGAGCATTTGTCATGTGCATATTTGTCCTCATCTTTTTATATGTCATATGCACAGTACTCTATTGTCTTGATCATTTCAGTTGCACATGACCAAACCTTATCAAGATCTGCGATCTCTCTTTTAAGGCCTGGTGACTAGAATGGAAAAGAAGGTTCTTCTCCTATTAGTGCACCTTGTTAAAGAGGAATAATGATGTTTATTATATTTTCAATTACCCTTCCCGTTGATACCCAGAATGTATTTGACTATTGGGTCTACTGTATCAGGCACAATGCTAAGGTTTTTGTAAGCATAATCTTATTAAATTCTATCCCCAAGCCTCCCAAAACTGTGCACTAATATGAGGCATAATGAAGTATAAAAATGGGACTGATATTACACATTAAGTGAGGATTAAGGAAAAATTAACCCCAATTCTCTTGGCTTCATATGCTGAGTCTCCACTAATAAATTATATTGTCTCTTAAGTAATTCATGAATCAGTATCAGTTTATAATGCCTGAGGGCTGTCAGTTTATCACGGAACATCTTTTTGTGCCAGAAGGTACAGCAATTCTGGTACAGAATTGTGTGGTCAAGTCAAAAGAATATAGGAGCTGCCTTCCAGTGGCTAAATCTGGGACAATTCAAGTATCAAATTAAGTAATAATAAGCCATCGAATAAAATAAGAGTTAGTGAGTCAATACTATTACAAATAAAAGAAAGAAAAGGGAAAACTCTTCCCAGATTAGAAAGTCATCTAATATGTATAAAAAGAATAACGTAACATAATTAGAAAAACATGTTTCATCAGAACAAAGACAGGTATAAGAAAGAATCATCAAAAGATACTAAAACAAATGGGTGAAAGTTTGAGGAATAATAGTATATTTACAGTCTCAAGTTATCTCCCCTCAATTCCTCTCAATTGCAAAGAGAAAGATAGTAACTTATAAATGGGGAAAAGCTGACCAACATAATTTTACCCATGTGATCAAGTAAATGGTGCTCTAATGAGACAAATAGCCACAATATGCCTCCCAATAGATGCACTGAGGACATAGTATCATTTCTGTGGAATGCCTGCCAAAAACACATAAGCTGAATCTAATCATGAGAAAATACTGAATAAATTCAAATTGAGAGGATTTCAACAAAATATCTGGCCTGTCACCTTCAAAAGTGACAAATGACATGACATGTCAAAGTAGTATCTGATCTGGCACTTTCTTATACTAAAAAGAATGAGATTGGGACAATTGATAAAATATGCATAGGTCTGCAGATTAGATAATAATGTCTTATAAACATTAATTTTCTGACTTTGATAATGATATTCTATTTTAATGACAGAATGTTCTTTGTTTTAGGAAGCATGCATCATTGTATCTAAAGGGTGAGGGAAATTATATTTGTAGCTTATTCTCAAATGGTCCAGGAAAATAATTTGGTAGAGACAAAGAAGGAGCATAAGAGTGCAGGCAAATGGGTTAACATTTGGACTATCTGGGTAAATTATGTTTATTAAATTGGAAACTCCTCTGTAAGTTTGAACTTAAGTCAAAATCCAAAACTGAAATAAAAACAAACATTTTACAGAGAGTTAAATCTACTTTATACCCCTATACATGTCTGAATTATTTTCTATATGATAACCTAGAAGTGAGACTACTATCCAAAAGATATGTGTATTCGCTATTTGCCAAATTACTCTCCAGAGCTGTTGCTTAAGTTTACTTTTCCAGCAGTGTAGAGAGTTCTCAAACTTCTATAATATTCAAACCTAATACTATTACATTTAAACATTTTTCACTCTGATAATTATGAAACTACATTTTGTTATTTTGATTTGTACTTCTCTGATGATTCTTACATTGGGAAATATTTTCAAATGTTATAGACACTCAAGATTTGTATGTTTTTTGAGTCATTCTCTCTCTGTTACCCAGGCTGGAGTGCAATAGCATGCTCAATTACCGCAGGCTTGACTTGATGGGCTCACTCAGCCTTCCGAGTAGCTGGAACTACAGGCGTGCGCCACCATGCTTGACTAATTTTTTTATTTATTGTAGAGGGGTGGTCTCACTAAGTTTCCCAAACTGGTCTCATACCCTTGTGCTCAGGCAATCCTCTCACCTCTGCCTCCCAAAGTGCTGGGATTACAGGTGTGAGCCACCTCACTCCACCTAGACGCTCAAGTTTTTCCTTTCATATCTGCTCATACCTCCTGATTATTTTAAATGTTTTAATTTTTGTCTTTTTCTTTTGATGCATAGATCTTCATATACTCTATTTTGTATAAAAATGTTTAAAAATGTGTCTACATGTTTGCCTAAAATTGTTTAGCTTTTGAGGGTCAAAGCAGCCTGAAAAACCCAATTTAAAGCCATTCATTCAGTCATGTGCTAAATTGATGCTTGGGGGAACCCTGAGGTATCACTGTGGCTGCTTTGCACTGTATCTTGGTAGTATTTCTCTTCAATAGATTTCTTTTTAAATTATCACCAAAACATCCTATTCCTGGATTCTATATTGTGTGGTAAAATAGGTTCAACAGCATTGTCTATCCTGAAAGTCCAAAGAATAACTGAAGTCTAATTCTATCATTTGCTTCCTGGAAGACATGTTTAAATAAGACTCCTAGCAATCTCAAATTGGTTTGGGATTTTGTTTTAAAGTATAGGTCTCTCCTCCCCACATATTCATGAAAGATTACTGCAGAAAACTAGTTTAAAGTGGTGACTTGACTGCTGCAGATTTAAAGGAATATAAAGAACCTGAAAGTATGGCTTTCAAATATAAACAGATTGATCCTTTTTTTCCTAAAAGATGTAAATACAATTTATAAAACTTGGTGTCCACAAGCTGAATGATGATTTGCAGAGGACAGTAATGAACATCTTCAACACTGTACTTCTAAATTAAATATGACATTAATGGGAACCATTTAATGCAGCTCAGCTCTGCTCTGATGGCCATTTTAATTGGATTGCTGCTGCCGTGAATAGAAAAGTTGCTGACAATGTTAGAAAAACGAGGGTTACACAAAAGCATCACCTAAGAAGATGTTGGACTTGAATTTGCATGCTTAATCAGTCAAGTTAGCTCATCATACACCTCTTCCAGAACACTTTTATTCGGTGGTTGGGCAAACACACAGTGGCTCATTGTCAATTCTGTGCCTTATGTTCTGATGACAACTAGTCTTTTTCCTGAACTGAGAGTCTGTCTGCTGTGGCTTCTGGTTACATTACATAATTACCAGACAGTGCTTTCATCCTAAGGCAAAGCTTTCTCTTGGGGACTATGAGTATATGAATGAGACCCTGGAGTTAAATATAAAATTAAAAAAGGATGAATTTCATGCCAAAAGCAGAAATGGGTGAGGTGCTGGTCCCCTGATAAAATACTGTAATATGTAGACCATTCTTTCCACATCAGTTTTTTTCAACTCTCATTTTCTAAAGTTTAAAAATAAGGCAGCAAAAATATGCAATTTTTTTCTCCAGTTCCAAAGAGCAAGTGTCAGGATTATTATTTTATTTAGGGTGCCTCTAAAATAAGTTGTTGAATTTAATGTCAACTTATAAACTTGGAGCTATAACCAAATGGGAGAACTACTAGATTACAGCATCTCCGGGTCAGAAATAGACATTCTGGAAAACATTGAAAAACTGTTTCCCAGGATGCTATCATTTTTTGTAGTTATTTTATTTTATTGTAAACTGTACAAGTGCTTATACCCACTTTCCAGCTTTCCCTCAATCTTATTATTCCTTCATTGTTATTTGGAGTTGACCATTCATGAACATTAACTGCTTATTAAAAACTCTCAGAGAAAACTAATAATAGAGATACTTCTACACACACACACACACACACATGCACGCACGCATGTCGCATATTATTTCAACTCTTTATATCTTTCTAACACCATGCAAATGTACAAATTATTTTTTTTGGATTATTAAGGCAGGCCTCTCTACTGCTGACATGACATTCACAGGCAATAGCCACAACTGCTGTCAACAAAAGCAGCTGCTTTTTATACAACCAAAATATTTTTTTGTAGTCTGATTAGTTTAAAATGAATTGAAATCACCAACTTTTATCTTCTTCTGCAACAGGAAAGTAGTCATGGCAAGGTAATCATGTAAGTTCCTAACTAGCGCGTATCTAGCATGATATAAAAGAAGCCTCAAATAGCACTTTTTCTTTTTACATACAAAAAATTAACATAATACTAGATCTATAGTACTGATTGCTGTGCTTCAGAATAGGAGCACTGCTGCTGAAATGGCGTCATTTGTTGTAATTTAATTTCCACTCTTTAGGAGGCAACATTGCATGTGAAAGTGGCAGTAAGAACGGTGTCTGATGAAATGCTCTGGCGAATGCATACACACACATAAGAACACCTTTTTTGTCTGACTAGAATTTCTTTTTTTTTTTTTTTTAATTGAGTTGGAGTCTCACTCTGTCGCCAGACTGGAGTGCAGTGGCCGCTCCCGGCCACCGCAGCCTCGACGTGCTGGGCTCCGGCGATCCTTCCGCCTCAGCCTTCCGAGTAGCCTGAAGTACAGGCGTGCACTACCATGCCCGGCTGATTTTTTGATTTATTGTAGAGATGAGGTCTCGCTGCCCAGGCGGGTCTCGAACCCGCAGGCTCAGGCAATCCACTCACCTCAGCCTCCCAAAGGCGCAGGAGTACAGGCTGAGCCACCGAGCCCGGCTCTGATTAGAATTTCTAATGGCACCTATCAGGTTGTCAGACAAGATAAAATAGGCAGGCAAGTGGTGTGAATACCGTGCAAATGATTCCTGGTCAGAGTCCGTGGATTGCATAGGGAAATAATATGTCCTAGAAATGTGAGTGTGGCAATTATTTCAGCTTGGTGTTGCCTTAGGACTAGAAAATTTACCAGGAATGAGTGAGAGTAATGATTCTCAAAGTGTAGACCCATACCAACTGCATCAACATCACTTGGAAAGTTATTAAAAATGCAAGTTATTGGCCCACATTTCAAACTTACTGAATCAGAAACTCTGATGGTAGATGTGTTTTAAGAAGCCCTACAGGTGATTCTGCTACAATGTTCCAGTTTAAGAACCATTGTGCTAGAAGAAGCAATGGTTTGTCAAAGAAAAGCCTGGAGACTTGACTATAAGCTCAACTGACAAGGGTTTGGGTAAGTGCTAGAAGAAGCAGCACCAGGCCTAGCGGCAATGCAAAGCTTGCAGATGCTGACAGTAGGATTCCTGACTAAATCCAGGATCTTATTTCACAAATCTATGTTCAATAAAGTTTTTCAAAAAAGGAAAACTGCTATGACTGGTATCAATGATAATATTTGTGTTTGCTTCTGATGAAACTATATTCGTAAATCTGACCATTGCACATTGAGTCAATTGACATGTAGTAAAATTATTTTAAACATTAAATTATTTTAATTTGAGCAATCTTTGACATTTACACTAAGTTGAACATAGTAACTTAGTCAAAATATGATCTCTGTGCATGCAACCAGGAGATTCCGTTAGGTTCTACTTAATCCTGGAAGAGTCTCTAAAACAGCAACACATTTTAGGAATATTTTATAGGGTTTGTTTTCGTCACATTGACATAACAAGAGCAAATTTTTTTAAAAAGCTACAACATAAATGCATATTTACTGCAAGTTCTTCACAACTATGCAAAATATAAGAAAATTACCAGCTTTCCTAAATTTGTTAGGACTTATCACAACCTGAAATTCTAGATGTACTGCGTGAACAAAACTAAAATGCTAGTTAGCAGATTTTTTCAAGTAATAAGTTGAAAAATTATTTCACTTTATAGCCTGGAATAAATTTTATGATTCAAATAGAGAAGATGTTTTAGAATTATGATCGTTGTTACACTATGAAACCTTATTCATATCAGACATAGACTAAAGCTACCAAAATTATTCTTTAAAATTGTCATCAAGTCAAGAAGTTATAAACGGATACTGAAAGAACACTATTGGTTTGACTTACACTTATTTCTAGGATGACTTTTCAATATCTCCTGGGTAAGGTCACATGTTTATACAGCTAAGCAGTTTTGTCTAACCAACTTAAATGGCAATGACATAAAATTGTTATGCATTTAATATTCCATTTGAAACTTGAAGCAGTTTTCTGTGATTAGAAAAAATGAAACTTCCTCACCCTCTTGTCATTTGAAACCAAAATTCTTTATTTCTCCTTTCCGCCTTGAATCTGAGACTGCTCCCTATGAACACTAGTATCTAGTTGTCCCTCGGAAGGCGATCTCTGATTTCTGTGCCCACTGCACACCATTGGGATTACTTGCCATTACATAATTAATACTACATTTTGAATTGGATATTTTCTGTTGCTCATCCTCAGTTAATACTCTACTCTTCTCCATCTTGTTTTGTGTCCTAGAAGGCCGACCAGTGTGAATTGCCTCACTGTAGTCCCCTTCTCTCAGCATGAGGCATGGGAAGGACATGTAAGGCGGGTGAAGTTCAAGGATTTATTCCCTTGGGCCCCTCCCTACCAGGCTGAGACCAGTTGACTGCATCCTCTACCAAAGACTACATTTGCCATCAGGCCTTCCACTGCAGTTACATTAATCTCTCTGGATTCCATTAACGATTCTCTCCTCTTTCCTCATTTGTTTTTCTTAACCATGTTATATTATCCTCAATGATCCATTTGAGTGGCCCATCTCTTTCTAAGTCCTTAGTAGATACAATTTTAAACAAGTATCTGCTGGGCACATAACAGCAAAAGAGGCAATGCAGTACTATCTTAGTCCTTTCAGGTAGCTATAGGAAAATGCCTTAGAGTGGGTAATTTATAAACAGCAGAATTTTATTTCTTACAATTCTGGAAGCTGGGAAGTCCAAGATCTAGTTGCCAGCAGATTCAGTATCTGGCGAGGGTCCACTATTTGTTTTAAAGATAGTAACTTTTAGTTGAGTCCTCACATGACAGAAGGACGAAAAAGGGGTTAAGAAGCTCCCTCAGGCCTCCTTTATAAGGGCACTAATCCCAGTCATAAGAGCTCTGCGGTAGTGATCTAATCACCTCCCAAAGGCTCTACCTCTTGAAATTATCACACTGGGGGTTAGGTTTTAACACAGATTTGGGGAAACACAAACATTCAGACCACAACAATTACCAATACCACAAAATTTCTTTCTTTTGTTCTATACTTGATTTTCAGAAAACCAGAGGTGTTATATCACAGTGACATATCTAATTCTACTTTAAAAACAAAAAAACAAAAAAAAAACCTACCACAGTAGAAATATTCATTCTCCTTTTTAAAACACTCAATAGAAAAATGAAGTAATGCAAACCATAATGCCACATGTCTGTGGAGCACTTCACAGTTTATTAAATCTTCTGACATGCATTATTTCACTTAAAAAACGAAGTCTAAGAAATGATAATAAAAGATAATGAAATAACTTTGTTACTTTGCAGCTTGGGTATGATGTTTTATTTATTTAGAGAATATCATGTTTTATATAGATGTATATAGCCATTTTTACGTACATAAAGTTCATTTATGTAAAGTACCTTAGGAAGCATTCAAAAAATGTTGGTTCCTTTTCTAATCTCAAATGCAGGATCTACTTATGTTATGATGCTAAATGATATCTAAATTTTTTTCTATATTTTAAAATTTCAAATAAATGTTCTATGCTTAAAAAGCTTGCAATGCATTTGGGAAGTAAATTATACACTATTATTTTTCTATTTATTTTTTAAAGCATCATCTCCAAAACTTAGTGGCCTAAAAACACCAATTCTCATTTATTATGTTTTCCAATTTCTGTGAATCAGGAGTTTGGAATTTCCTTGGTTGGACAGTTCAGTCTAAGGGCCTCTCATGGGGTGCTCACTGTGGCTTGATGAGGGCTGGAGCATCTACATCTCAGAGGCTCACTCACAGGGCTGGCAAGTTGATACTGACAAGTTGGTTCCTATCTATGTGGACTTTTCCATAGTGCTGCTTTAGTGACCTCTAACATGTCTCCCAAGTGAGTGACACAGGAGGGCAAATTAAAAATTACAACACCTTTTATAAATGACCTAGTCTGGGACACATTGTCACTTCTTACACTCTTTTGGTCATAAAGGCCAGCCTTGATTTAATATGGAAGTTGACTATACAGGGCTGTAGATATTGGAAGCCATATTAGCTGCTGGCTACTACATACTCCCAGGAAATAAAACAATAATATAGTCAGAAATCAAAATGAGGGATACTGAGATACAATGTTGCAGAGCCCAAGAGTGGTCATCTAAGAGGATTTGGAATTGTAGAAGAGGATTTGGGATTGTAGAAAAGGCTTAGAGGATGAAGTGGCACTAAATTTGAAAGTTGAAGAATGGTAAGATTTGTAAAAGTAGGGATTGGAAGAAGACATGGGAGAATATGAGCTTTTCTAGAAAATGTAACAGAGAAAGGAAGACCAAGTATAGTGTGTCTGAGGATTAATGAGAAGAGTATTCCTAAAGATGAGTAGCGAGAGGTTTCAGAGTAAATAGGAACCACACTGGGAATGGGAATTCAATCTTTTGAGGCAATAGAAAAGCATGTGACTTACATAATGAAATTAATACTGTAATATTTAAGTAAAGAAATCATTGGAGTTATTTAAATATGAAGGGATAAATACCTAAATAAAGTTATTTCTGGCAATTGTAAGTAATAGAGAAGTAAGTATGGGTGTCAGCGACATTTTGAAAGAAGAATTAATAAAAGCTAGTTGTGGACAATGCCTGAGTACAGCCAATATTTACTCTGTGTTTTCAAACTCAAGTAACCTGGAAGATAAGGGTATTAATGGTAAGATTCAAGGAAGCTAGTTTTGGGAGATCAAAACAGGTGGTGAGACAAGATTTCCTTGATACTGCCCCTAGCATATAACTTGATTGATTTAAACATGGAAACAATCATCATCAAAACATGTTTGCTAAATATCTAATTATACAATGAGTTGAGCCATAATTATTTGAAGCAGTTCAAATGTATTCACAGGCAAATTATGATTGATTTTACAATTTGTACAGGTGGTAGGTATAACAGAGATCATAGAAAAAAATCAACTACTTTAAAAAATGAAAAAGGATGGGGTACAAGGAAGCTGAAAACAATTGAGGATACATTAAACTGACAAGTTTCTGCAAAGCCAAAGAAACCATCAAGAGAGCAGGGAGACAGCCTAAAGACTGGGAAAAAGTATTTGCCAACTCCAGGTCTGACAAAGGCTTAACATCTTGGATCTACAAGGAACTCAAACGTGCTGAAAAGAAAAAAACAAACAACCCCATTATAAAGTGGGAAAAAGATATGAACAGACACTTCTCAAAGGAAGACATCTGAGCAGCCAACAGACACATGAAGAAATGTTCAACCTCACTAATCATCAAGGAGATGCAAATCAAAACCACACTGAGATACCACCTAACTTCAGTCAGAATGACAATTATCAATAACTCAAAAAATAACAGTTGCTGGAGAGGGTGTGGTAACACTTTTACACTGTTGGTGGAAGTGCAAACTAGTGCTACTTCTGTGAAAAACAGTATGGCGATTCCTAAAAGCTCTAAATATTGACCTCCCATATGACCCCGCAATCCCCCTACTGGGAATATACCCTGAAGAACTGAAATCACTCTATAAAAAAGATACCTGCACACGTATGTTTATCGCAGCATTGTTCACAATAGCAAGAACCTGGAAGCAACCATGCTGTCCATCAAAAGAGGACTGGATTTTAAAAATGTGGTACATATACAAGATGGAATACTACACAGCCATAAAAAAGAACAAAATAATGAATTTCACAGCAACCTGGATGGTACTAGAGTCTATAATACTGAGTGACCTCTCACAGAAACAAAGATCTGAGTATCACATGTTCTCACTCATATAGTGAACCTTGAACATCCAATGTAATACCATAAGAAAAGGACTGACAGTGGTGGGAAACTATGGGGGGGAGGGGAAGGGAGATGGGATTAACGGTAGTCAATATCTGTCTGGGGACAGGGAGACAACTCTTATCAACAAGGGTGCCTGAACGAAGCATATTTCTATACCTAACCCTTAACTGTATCCCACAATATCAAAATAAAAAATATTGATTATAAAAAAAAATTTGAGGATATAGAAGTCTGCACATGCCAGGCATTTTAAAATCATTTTATTAGGAAATCTTCCAACTTAAACAGTACAATGAAATTCCATGTAACATCAATCAGCTACAAAAGTCATCAACCCATTTATACCTAGCATTTTGTATATGTTACTTTAAAACAATACTAAAAAGGATAAGAATCTTGCCCGAGGATATACAATTGGTAGGAAGTAAAGGTGGGGTTTGAATTCACATCAGGGGGATGCCAACATCTTGGCTCCTTCTACAACAGTAGAAATAGAGCAAAGGGAGAATGTGACCCCTAACAGCACCTTCACAGATACAGTTTGACCTGATAAAGGATCTCATCCTAACCTTGGCAATGCTGGCATGTATATGTTATTTAGATTATACATAGAATAAACATAATTTTAAGTCAATAGTTGGATATCAAAGTACATATAATATATACATTCCTAACAGATAACTTTAATAGATGGAGCTGAAATTTCATAGATGTCTTACAAAAGCTTGTTGAATCAAGTGCAAGCACACCCATGAGTTACGAAAATCTGGCCATGTCACCTGATTCTATATATAAAAAATGAATTGTTTCCTTTTAATGTATTCCTGTAGCCCTTAGCTTTGTTCTTAAACATTGATTTTGGTTTAAACAAAAATCTACTGTGAATTAGGTTATAATCTGTAATCAAGATTAGGTTATGATCTGTTAAAGTATGACAATCATGTCCGATTTCCATTTTGCCTCCCTCATAGAGCCTAGAACTGTGCTCAAGACATAGCCAGAACTCATCATGTATTTACTAAAGGATTCAACAAGTGGATTGAAGCCTAGGTTGCTATTCATTTCTCATCCATTCTACTGCCTATGTCAATAGAGAGAAAAGTACAACTTTTGTCAGAATTGTCGTGCTAAATAAATGAGCATCCTGTTGTGCCTGTCATAGTTATAGGATGTGGGAAAATGTGTTTTCACAATAGGCCTTGAGACCATAGGCTTTGCCCGTGACTGTTGCTAAGGCAACAGAGCGAGGGAAAAACATCTGGGTCCTCTGCTGGTTGGTGCCCCTGATGTGGTTTTTTTGAGCCGTACCTCCAGTTCATCAGTTGTTTCCACCTGGAGGACATGGAGAATTCTATGGTAATTTTGATATGGTTACAAACGCCCAGGTTTGCTGTTTACATCTTTTCAATTTTCTATTTTATTAAGGGTGGTATAATCAAAAGTGACTGTGAAGATTTAATAGAATAAGCAAAATGCAATGCATCAGGGAAAAACAGTTCTCATTTTGAAGGTTACTTCACCAGATGAGTTTAAATAAAATGATTCTGTTAAACATAGAGAATGTCTAGAGAGAGGTCTTGAAAGTCAAGGAGAAAACTTTGTAAAATTTGGTTGCCTGACTGTCGTTCAGAGCATGATTCCCAATTCAGAGCAAAGAGCAAGCCAAATTATTTTCAAAAACATTCATAGGGGCCATTAAAGGTTTATGACAACTTTACATAATGAAGACTTAAAGTTTTATTATGTAGTTTGAAATTATCACCATACTCTATAAAGTGAAATCCAGCACTTAAAGGCAGGAACAAAATCGTACAAATTACACTAATAGAATCTTAAAAGTAGACAAAATTAGAAAGAGCTCAAAGACATAGTACATCTTCTAGCTCTAGATTTAGAGATGCTTAAATCATCTCTATAGTATCACCTCCAAGAACCTCTTCAGCACTCAGCATGAACATACAATCATTCTAGAAATAATACGTTCTTACCATGATGCAAAGGAATTCCTTATGATATTAATTGTAGTGAATTCTGATGCATATTTTGCTCTTTCTTTAATTCTGTCCTTTCTTATATTGAGACAAAATATTGCTTCTGTAATGCCTATTCATTGACCATAGTCATAAATCTTGGAGGTCATGAAAAATAAATTTATTTTCGTATAAAACATTTTTCATTACTAGAGAATAATTTTCATATTTTTTGTTCTTGGACTTAGATGCCTATGGTGGGAAAAGGGAGTGGATCATGGGTTGCTTAGGCAATCTCTTCCCTATTTCCCTTCCTTTTCCTTTTCCACTTATCCGTCTTTAAGTTGCCTGTCCCTTCTTTCTAGAAATGGATTGGGTAAAAGAGGACTGGTAAAGTCAGGGAAATTTGACTCGTCCTGCCATGATATGGCATGGATGTTATTTAAACTTGACACTGCTGGAGTCTAATTCTCCGCCTCCCAAGTGATTCTTGTGGGCAGGATCAAAATACCTTCAGGCCAATTCCCTCCATGTTAAGTTCCACCCTTAGCACAAATACAGGTGCTTCCCAGAGTAGCCCTTTCTACTCTGCTGTCCTGGAGAGCTGGCCAGTCACAGTATTTCACCTTTTGGCTTTTTAAGACGTGCATTTGGTAACAGTTCCTGTACCTCATGAACTCTAGATTTCTACATTAAGCTTCCCAAGGGCTTTCTTGAAGCCCATCTGTCTCTGCTGGATATGGGGAACAAGAACATCCACATTCCTCTCCTTCCCTGTGATGGGGATGCGTGACAAATATCGTCAAATCAGTCAGTTATCTTCTTCTGAAGAAATTGTCTCCAAAATTTATCTAGGCTCTTTGTAAATTCTACTGCCTAAATATTCCTAGATATTTTTATTTTGTCTGTCCTTATTTTCTAATTTCTGCAAAGAGGATCTATCATACTTTGAAATATAAAGAGAAATACTTATCACCTCGTTTTTGCTTTCCTTCTTTGAGCTTCAACCAAAACTCTTACACAAATATTACCACTTACTCTCTTACTCTTCTTCATCCTTTGACTTGCAAGTTCAATTTGGATGCAAAAATCCTCTGGATAGTACTTTCCTCCTTAACCCTTAGTCTTATAATTTCTACTTCCTGGACTTCTACCTTTGAAAATATCCTATTCTTCCTCCGCCTACCCAACTGCTACTGTCACAGCTCTTTTCAGCTTTTTGTTTTCTCTCTAGTGTCTTATTCTGGAAAGTTTTATTGTGTCTTTCTATGTTCTAAAAAGGATTCTTCTCTAAGCCATTGTTTTCATAAGTCTCATTTGGTTCACCTTTTCTCACCCCCCACCCCCCGGCCCACGTATTACTTTGTCTCTTGTTTCCTGTTCACTCTGCCCATGCCCCTACCTAGGCTGTCTCCTTTGTCAAAACTAGACCATACTCTGACCACACTGTCATTTTAGACCTAGTTGCCAAGTTCTCACTGAGTATCCTACTGAAAATTTAGCATTTTTTTCTGAGCAGAAAGCAAGATCAGGGAAATTTTGGGTCTGCTCTTAGAAGTTTTACTTTCAATGGCTAAGATGGGACACATCAAATGAAATGGAAAACATTCGATATGTTAAAATAAATGGGCTGAGAATGTATTGGTGCTCACCTGAAACCTAAAGTTAGATTTCATAACATTTAAAGAGATCCAGAAATCTTTTCTGATCTGTGAAGTTGTTCCACATTGTTCAGAGAAGGATTATTAGCTTTACTCTGACAGTTTTTTGACATTATACATAAATTTTCTCTACACATGTACATGGGATTCATTTTTAATTTAAATTTTGCACATATTAGTTAAATCACTTTACTTTCAGTTTTATCTGTACCTGATAGTGCTTCTAAATTCCTGGGTAAAGAATCTTACCACTTCTTTTTCAGCATATAGACGTATTAGATGTTCAGAGCTTTGTGTTGATGAAAATGTCATTAATGACAATAATGACACCTATTTATGTCACATTGTACAAAGTACTATCATATGCATTATCTTATTTGATTCTAAAAATGCACCTGTGATGCTTATGATTACTTTGTTCCTGACTAAATCTTTCATAAACCACAATAACTCCTCTGCTTCCTATGAGCTTTGCCACAGACAGTCCACAGAGTGCTGCACCACTCGAGTTCTGTGACTCAGGCAACTCTCCCAGCCCCCAAGTCCAATTGCTTAGGCTTCTCTGACTCCAAGCGCAAAGCTGCTGATACAGTTCCCATTCTTGCTCTCTACTGTCTCCCTTAGACTTGACATAGCTGCTTGCTTCTTAAGCCTGTCTTACTGCAGATCACTGACTTTGGTTCCACCCTATTCTGTGCCCTGTGGATGAATGCCATCACGACCCACTACCAGCTGCAGGTCCTTCTCACTTGGGGAAGGAGGTCATCAGTGCAACTATCAGCAAATGAAGTAATCTAACCCCCAGTTTAGAGATCCTAAAATGATTTCCTATTTTTTTCCACGTAGGAGCATGACTGTAGGATACAATCTCATCAATAAAGGCTGCATATCCTTTTGAAAACAGGCAGGTTTTGAAAAAATTTAGACATGTTTTTAGTACACCAATTTTCTAACATCTGTAGTGATATTTAACATGGAACTACATTAGACAATGCCCAATCTCACAATTTGGAGTATTTTCAAGGCTTTTTCTTATGAAAACTTGACCACACGACTATGGTTTTTCTCTTTCTTTTAAATCAGAATATATATAGTTTCCACAAGTTCTTCCTATTACCCAGAAGTAGAACATATTGAGCAACAAGGGTGTCAATGACTTGCAGGAATTAAAAACCAAGCAGATAAATACAGGAATGACAGAAAGCCTGAAGAATAAAGATAATGTAGGGAGATAGATCACAGATAGCCGAGTGTTGCCTATATAGGAACAGTTTGCACATGGCAGCTTTTAGTTTAGATAAGGATATTTATATTTCATAATAAGTTGTCCCATATTTCTTGAGAGAACACTGTTTCGAGTACTTTTACTTATGTTTAAAGCATTACAGAATATACTTTCATTTTTATGTTGTTAAAATATAGTTGCTTTGTTACACAATAGGCAAATCAGCAATGCTTTGAATGTGATTTATGTTGAGAGTTGTAGGAAATATAAATTGATTTCTTCATATTTTTTACTATTGTTATATTTCCAGAGTAAGTGTATCTTGTGAAAAGATAGGTAAAACAATTTTTAAAAAATCTATGAAAAGAGTTCCTACAGGATCTTTAGAGAACAGAAAATGTCCCTCTGTTGAGGAATTGAATCTCTTCCCCTCATGATTGAAATCTCTCCCATAGCTAAGCAGGCCCAGCATTGGCTGAGGAAATACTAAGACCATGCTTCCAAAGAAGCTTGTCAGAGTGGGTGTGCAGCTCAGTGTTCAGGTAAGATTTCCCAGAGGTTTTAGTTGCTCTTCACTTATTTCAGTTTGGCTTTCTCCTTAGCTGGCTTCTACTTAGCTTTTCTAGCTTGTGTTACTATTCTGGTTTTCAATAGTACCAAATCCTAAAGAAGTCTAGAAAACCGATCTCGGCTTCATGTAAGAAAACACATTTTTGCATCTTGTGCTGTGGAATCTGGCTCTCAAAACTGGCAGCCTCAGAAATGCCTTGACCCTTCAGCATCCCAGGCAACTGAGTTGTCATCCCACCTTCCACCCCCCATTAACATTTTTATAGCTTTTAAAAACTGAAGCACTGAGTTAGGCTCAGGGGCTTACATTCTCTTCAGTAAGTATGTTTTTTCATAGCATAGCGCTTTAATATATGCAGGTTAAAAAAAAAAAACCCTTCCAGAAAAGAATTTAAGATGGATTTTTCTAGCTGAAGCACCAATATAATTTGACCCTAGGGACCATTCAAGGCAACAACTTACCCATTCTCATCACCCAATTTTACATTTTAAAAAAATATTTTCTTAAAACTGAGGGGGTCACTTTTTCTCAACTGAGGCTTTTTTCCTATTCTACCAACTTCATGTCCACTTCACCTTAGCCACAAGCATGGACAGCTACCACCAGAGTCAACACTGGAATCCTGAGTGTTGAAAGTCTTCTCTGTGGTCATAATCACCAGTGGCCACTCATGGCTATATCTCCACACACCAAGGGAGTCACTCTTTGACATAACAGCCTCCAGTTGCAAAGCCTTTACATCCTCCAGTCTCTTTCAGCTCTTTCAGGGGCTACCTCCTACTTAGACCCAACAACCAAAATGGAGACTACATTCTCACCACAACTTCCTATCCTCTCCATCAATCCCCTAAGAGTTCCAGTTAGTTCTCTTCCATACAATTTGTTTCCCTCTATCCAGGCTCATGGGAAGAGCAGAGCTAGAGAAAAATTGTTTAGTCACCTAGCCAGGCCATTGCACATTTGTGGTTTTCATCTGTGTGTGATACGCTACTTGGAGACCTTTAAATCACCTCTAATCTGTTTCACACTGGGTCTTATCTTTCTATACCTTCTCCTCAATGAATGCTCTGAGAGGACAGAGATGAACTGGCATGAATTTCTACAAATTCTTTCTCTTCAATGATAAATGTGCACTATAGGTTTTTGTTAACTCTTATTTTCTTCCTTTCTGAATAGCTTCTTTCTAGGAATACTTCCTCACTGTGTTCTTTATCCCATCTGTTGGGTGAAGGCCAATGGGAAGGATGAGTCAAGGAGAAGGTGGCATGAGTTGGGGAAGAGGATCTCTGTTTACAACCACTACACAGGCATCCAAGCTTTACACCAGGACTGCCTGTAACAGGGAAGGAAGTTTTAAAGACCCTACTGGAGTAAGATTTCTCTGAAGAAGAGAGCTTTAGTGAACAGGTAATGTCCTGGTTGGCCCCTGTCAGTTCTTCCTACCTTGGATGAAAACAATCTAATTGTTCCCTGAGAAACCAATAGTTCCTCAATCTTGATAGGACTCCTGGTCAGGTACCCCATTCCACTCCTGCCAAAGGATGAGCATATAACTTAACTGAATTCGATTCTTGAACAGAATGACATATGAACAGATGCTCTGATTCATATTGACAGCAAAAGTTTATCTTTTCTTTCCTAAAGGCAAGTGCCCAGGACTGCTCCAAAGCTTGATTCTTCCATTTCCCTTTAATTCCATGAACTATGTTATGTAGTTCAAAATGTCTTTTTAAATTAAATTACCCAATACCAGTTTATATTGCTTGCAAACAATGAAATCTACATATTATGGGACTTGAATATGGCATTGAAGAAAAGGCACAGAGCTAGGAGTCAGAAGCCCTTCTAGTTCCATTCTGCTGTAGGCAGCTGCAATTCATTTATTCTTATGTCATTTTGCCTGCAGAATGAGGATTCTCAGTTGGGGACTGGTATCCAAATCCCTTGTGTGGCTTTTAAAAACCATACACACTCATTCCCCATGCAAATTCTATTAAACAAGTCTCCCTGCTCCTTGCCCCACCTGTGCATGGCCTCACCTTGGAACATGATAGTCCAGCAAGCCACCTTGACTAACTGAAGTGTGTCATCACTCTTAGGTGTGCTGAGTGGAAAATATTTTACAGGGCTGGAATATTTCCAAAGGTCCTTCTAGGTCTGATATCCTTTGAGCTGATGAGATATTTTTTCAAAAACACAACTGTTTCAGACAGGTGATGAAAAAAAAAAAATTAAAGTGCAAGCAGATGGAGACCTAGGAATAGAAACAGAAATCAAATCTCAAAAATTAGAGAAAGGTTGCAAAAGATTTTGGTGTGAATTGCCTTAATTGCAATGATAAAACCTGTAGCAAATATACTGGTTAGCAATCATGAGACTCCTTATATTTTTATTCCCTAGCATGGGAGCTTCGATTTTGCAAAAACACGACTACATTTGGAAAAAAAACTCGGTATATATTTAACACACACCGTGTTTAGAAAATCTTCGTTGTACTAAACACTAAGATTATCAATGAGGTCATGTAATAACTAACACTCAGAATCTGATAGAAGAGGTTTTGAGGAATTTCATAGAAAACTACTCATCTAAAATAACTTGTTATAAAGTCTTTCTGAATAATTTATTATTCATTAATGAAACACATTGCAAATATGAATGATTCAAAAAAGAAAAATAGTTTAAATAAATCAAATATGCACTAATGAGCTAAAATCTAACATGAATTAAACATTCAGTAGTTAGTTAAGATTTTAAAGAAATAGCTAAATCAAATTTAAAGTATATTTTAATAAGAGTCATCATTTCTGTTCTGTTATTGGCTTCTTTTACTGGAGAAATATAAAGAATACTGAAGTCAAAACCATGATGTCTGCTAGTCAGCTTTTACATAATCATCTTCTGAGTGTCAAATTAAATATTTGCAATGAATACCCTTGATTTTAATTAAATCATCTTTTTAAAAAATGCTATCTTTCTATTTTACACATTTACACACATTTACATAACTATCAACACTACAATATTCAAGCAAATAATAAGTAATATTGATCTATTTTGACACTTAAAAGAGCATACCCTTTGATATGATATTCTTTGCCCCTAAAATTGCTTCAGATCATATGGAATAAGTCCATATGCTCATGATGTTCTGCAGTTTCTGCAAATTGTTTGCCATATGGTACTACTAGAACTTTTAAAATTTTGTTTTATTCTGGCTACATCAATAATTTCAGTCATTTATGCATGCATATAATTATAATGTAACTTTATCCTCTTCATTGCTTTTTGTATACCTTTTATAAGTTCTTTTTATAACAGGTAAAAAAAAAAACAGTTGTTCAAATAAATGAGGTCATTAAAATTTAAAAGCTAATCATGAATCGAACTAGTTTCTTACCCTGGCAATGAACATCTACTTAGAAAACTTCTAATTATTTCGACAATAATTACATTGGCAGGAGGACAATGGAATATATAATTTATGATACTAATTATACCATTTGAGTGTCTATATCTTACTGTCTTCATTTTGTGCTGCTATCACTGAATATGTGAGACTGTATAACCTATAAAAAAACAGATATTTATTTTGTATAATTCTGGAACCTGTGAAGTCCAAGGTCAAGGAGCTCACATCTAGGAAGGACAGAAGGTGGAAGGGAAAGCAAGAAAGAGACAGAGAGAGAAAAGAGAGAGAGAGAGAATGAAAGAGGGAGCAGGGGAGAAAGAAAGCAAGAGATCCTTTTATTAGACTCTCACTTCAGAGATAAATAACCCACTCCCACAATGATGTCATTAAATGACATTTATCTATTCATGAGGGCAGAGTCTTCATGACTAATCACCTCTTAAAAATGCCATCTCTTGTCACTGCTGCATTGGAAATTAAATTTTCAACACATGAACTTTGGAGGATATTCAAGCCATAGCATTGAAATTCTTTGAGAATTGATGCTTTGGTAACACTGTGTGACTTCACGGTGGTATCACTTGCTGTTTTACAAGTTTCATTCACTATTTTACCAAGAGATGATAAAAAACAGTATGTAACATGTAAATAGACAGTAAAGGACTAAACTAAAAGAATGATACATCATGAGAACATCATATTGCATAGTTTCACCTATCAGGTATTAAGTTTTGGATCTTGTACTTCCCTTACTATTGAATAACAAACATTTTTCCATGGTCTTGCATGATATTTGGGAAATGATTAAGACCTACCATTAGGTTTATGTATTTGTATACCTTTGCAAAGTAATGTAGAGGGAAAAAGTATTATAGAACAATTTTAATTTCTGTGGGCATCTGTGGGGAAGACTACAGAGATGTTTCTTTAAAAATCAATGATTACCATTAAAGAGAATTTATACAAAAAAAGAATTCACATTTCAGCAAGAGGTAAGAAAAAAAAAAGAAAAACAAGAGGAGAAAAAAAGGAAAACCAGAAAACTGAAATAAGATGGATAAAAGGGTAGAAATAATTTCAAGCATGTCAGTATGTCAGTTATAACAATAAATATAAACAGACTAGGTATTAAAAGGAGACAATGTTAGATTTAGATTTAAAATAAAAGAGATATATGCTATCTGTAAGAGATGTATCAAAATAAAAAAAAACAGGCTCACAGCAAGATAATTGAAAAAAAATAGAGCTGACAAATACTAAACCAAATAACATTAATATCAGACAAAATAGAACTGAAAAAAAATTACTAAAAGAGACAAGTGAAGATACTAAACTATGATTTTAAAAAATAAATTGAACCATAGCTTCAGAATATACAAGTCATAGATTTGTAAAGGTTTTTAAAATCTACAGAAGTATAGATTTTAATTCACCCGTTAAGCAAACTAGGTTATATAGATCATATATATTAGAATATATATAGGATTAGAGATTAGTTGAGAAGTTATGAAAGTACAAGTTTGGTACTTTTTAAAATTAGGATACACCATTTTTTCCCTTTATTTTTCTAATTCTTTTATTTATAAATCAAATAATTTCTCTGTACAGATATATCATATAATTCTGTCATCTTTAGTTTTAAAAAATCTGAAAATCAGTTGTCTTGATGTCACTGGAAACCAGAAATGTTACTCAAACTACACTGTACCCTGTAAACTCAAGTCAGTTTATCTTCCTCAGAAAAACTGACCTCACTGACCAAAATTGATGACATTTAGGTAAGGCTTCAAAGGTCTTCAGCTACCACTCCAACTCATTACTGTCATTTTTAAAAAATGTGAAACTGGTATTTTTTCATTTTTTGTACAGTAAAATTTTTTTTAATTGTTATTTTTCTTCTATTTCTCTTCTACTCATTTCAACTAGAGTGCCTTCCTGGAACTCTTCCAACAAGAGTGCTGTTAATTTTAATACCTAATCATTTTTCCCGAAGCATTTGACCCCATGATTAACTCACTTTTAACCTAATGTGTTTAGCCCTGGTCATATTTTACAAGAACATATTTGTAAGAACATTTTATTTGTGGCTCTATTTGCCATATATAATAAAAGATAGTTATATATTAATTAGAGCCTATTTTATTAAGCTTAAAGATGGATTAGAAAAGTAAAGTATATTTAAAAAGTATGTCATCTAGAATTTCACTACCTTTAAAAAAAAATTCTTCTCTTTATAAAATTTCCATATCTTATAATGATTTTCAATAAACTATCATTTTTAACTGCTTGATTTACACTTCTCTAATCTCTTCCAAAGCTTTATTGTTTTCATTCCTCTGGAAGAAAACATATTCCATCTAGAAGAGAAAGTAATTTCTTAGCTTTGATTATCAAATGTGATGTTTTGTTTATTTTGTCACTTTCCCCTAACATTACAATAGTTGTTAGATGCAGATTTTTACAAAAGAGAAAGGACTTTATTTGGTAGCTTGATGATCAAGATTATTGAAGGCAGGTGTGGAGAAACTATAAGACACAACAGGGGGGTGTGTCCCCTCATATGTGGGGAATTTGCTCCCTCTGGGCACAATGAATTTGGAGGAAAAAAAGAAAGTCAGAAATAGGGGAAACAAATATTCAGACATTGGGGTACAGACCTTCCTATATACACAAATGTTTCAGGGAGAAGAGAATGATAAACTGAAGAGTTTCTACCCACTTTCTGTTTGAATGTTGGATGAAGATGGCTGCTTCTGGGGACATTGCCAATGTGGGATGACAATAGATAGCACAGCAGCTGCAGAGGAAAGGTGGTCAGATAACTGAGTTGTGGGGACAGTTCCAAGACACTTCCACCTACTGCTTGGAAAAGAAGAGCTCAGTAGTTCATACATATTCTCAAAGCCCCCTCAAGTGGAGATTAAGAGGGCAATTGAGTAAATGGCTGGGGAAATTCTCAGGAAAATTTAAGAGGCACTATTATTTTGGAGAAATTGTTCCTTAGCTAGCTACTATAGAATATGTTATTGGGCTCAGGATTAAATGAAAGTCTCTGCCCTGCCAGAAACCAAGTGTCTCTGATATGAGAGAGAACTAATGAGGCTAATCAGAAGATAAAATGACTATGTTCTCCAGAGCACTGCCTAAACTGAATGAGCCAAATGCTCTACATGGGCAGACTCCAGCAAGAAACCCACAAGTAGGACTAACCTAACCACACCTTGGTGGATAATAACCAGTCATGAGCTGTCCTGCAACTAAGACCAACAAAAGACCTGGTGGCCTTTATCAATCCTACAGGAAAATAAACTTTGCTTTAATTACAAATACCAAGATTCTTGGGAAGATGGTGGCATAGCCACTCAGACTAAGTGAGTCCCATTGTGAGTGAGTGAGTGTATGAAAAATTTTGCAAATGCATCAGTGAGTAAGTGGATGTGTGAGTGGCTGACTGGGTAGGGACTTGGGAGCAAGTGGCCAGAGCTCTCCTGGTGAAGTGTCTAGTGCAGCAGCTGCTCTGCTTGGTCCCTAGTGCTTCCTGGGGCGCAGAAGCCAAGTGCCATTTTTAAAAAGGTTCTGCCTCAGCACTGCAGCACCTGGCCAGTCACTAGCAACAAGGGCTGTGGACAGGCACAGTGAGGGAGCCCAGAGGTAAAGCCCCACTGGGGAAGACGAAACAGACACCTTGCCATCATCTTGAAAACTGGGCAAGAAAGTGATCTGGCCTGCTCACCACGGACTGACAGACTCAATCTCTGTGATCGGCAGATTTACTACTACTCAGGGGTTGATCATTACCTAGAGGGAATGTCCTGAAAGCACAAACTCTGGAAGGACAGGATGAGTACTGAGTCTCAGGCACCTCACCCCCTACCCTGATTCAGCCAAGGGACAAAGGGTGTGGCCAGAAAAGGACAAGGATATCCTCCAAAGGGATCAGTGATGAGTCTAGGGCTGACCCAACCTTCTCCTCTGCACCAATCCTCTGAACATCAGACCCACAAGCTGGGGCACGACTGAGAGAGATGAACCCAGACAGAACCTAAATGTCAGTCACAACAGGACTTCACTCCAGAATAAACCTGGTAGGGGTAGGGGCGCCTTTTGCCACTACCTGAGGAAGAGACAATCCAGCACCTCCCCACCAGAGGGGATCCCCCAACCATACTAATGTGTGGAGAGGAGTGAAACCTCACCTACCTCCACTGTCCCCTCTTCTTTCTCTGGACCAGACACTACAGAACCTGCCACAAGAGGGCAGGTTTTTTGGTTGTTGTTTTGTTTTTTCCTTTGTGCATGAATGTGTATGTGAGGGTTCAATCTGCATCTCCCCCTACCATTTATTTTTCTTTTTTTCCTTCTTACTTCCTTCATTTTTTGTTTTCTGTTTATTTGTGTATGTGAAGGATTAAATGTTCATCTTTCAGTTTTTTTATTTTTGCTTTTTGTTCTCTTTTTTTAGTTCAATCTGTATATGAACACATGTGTGAGGGTTTGATTTGAAATCCTTTTTTTCCTTTCCTTTTCTTTTTTCCTTTTTCTTCTCCATTCATGTTGGGTTGGGCATGTGTGTGTGTGTTTGGTTTTCATGTTTGTTGTTGATGTTGTTTTTTGTTTTGTTTTGCTTTGTTGTTATTCCAGTTTGTTTTGGTGTACAAGTGAGTGTGTTTAATTTTTTTTTTTTTTACTTTGGTTTCTGCTCTTTTCCTCTTTTATTTTTAATTTTTTTCTAAATTTTTGTTCATCTTATTTCATTCTACTTTTCTCTGTTCTCCTCTTTGCTGTTACTGTATCATGGACTCAGGGGGTACACACACATACACATCGCATTGTCATATAGGGTAGTGGTGGAGAGTAGGTCTCCAGGAAGTCATACCACAATCAGTGAACATTGTGATTTGCAAGTAGTTTCTGAATCCTAGCTCCCCATCCTCCAACTTATTTGACTTTAAAAACTACAAGAGACAGCCAAGCTTACCCACAGTCTTGTTTCAAAATAGAACAAATACAGAGTCTACATCAGTAAAGAATAGAAGATTGAGCAAACATCAGAAGTGAAAGCCTCTCCCGCTGCCATTAAATAACAAAACTAAAGAGAAAAGAAAGAGATCTATCACAAATGAGAAAAAAATCAACGGAGGAACACAGGTAATTCCCAGCGTAATAAAGAGAAAATGCCTGAAAAATCAGACCTCAGAACTCAAAAAATGGAAGTTACCACCGACTGGCCCCAGAATACAACAGGGATTAGGAAATGGTTGAAAAGAGTGAATAAGACTCAAGAAAGACAAGATGCAACTTGTAACAGAGATTTTGGCCATAAAAAATTTCATCCAAGAAATAAATAGCAAGATGAAAAAGCATGGAAAGCAAAATTAATCAGAGAAAAAAAGCAGAGAAAGAATCTCAGAACTTAAAGGCCAAAACATGAATTAACCTGATCTATTAAAAAACATATTCCATGCTCATGGATTTGAAGAATCAATATTGTTAAGATGTCCATTCTACCTAAGGCAATCTACAAATTTAACACAATACCCATCAAATTACCAGTAACATTCTTCTCAGACCTAGAAACAACAATACAGGAATTTATATGGAAACATAAATGACCAAGATAGCCAAAACAATCCTCAGCAAAAACAAACAAACAAATAAACAAAAAAGCAGGAGGTATCACCCTCCCAGACTTTAAACTTTATTATAAAGTTACAATAATCAAAACACCCTGGTATTGGTACAAGAACAGGCATACAGACCAATGGAATAGAATTGAGATTCCAGAAGCAAAACTTCAATTTCTCAACCAATTCATCTTCAACAAAGCCTCTACCACCTACCACTGGGGAGATGAGAACCTATTCAGTAAATGGTGCTGGGAAAACTGGTTGACCACATGCAGACGATTGAAACAGGACCCCTACCTATCCCAATACACAAAAATTAACTCTAAATGAATCAGAGATCTAAATGCAAAACCTCTAACTATAAGAACCTTAGAAGATACAGGAAACACCCTTATGGAAGTTGGAACTGGCAACCAATTCCTGAGTAAAATCTGAAGTGCCCAGGTCATAAGAGATAAGCTTGATAAATGAGACCTCATCAAACTGACAAGCTTCTGCAAAGTCAAAGAAACCATCAAGAGAGCAGGGAGACAGACCACAGACTGGGAAAAAATATTTGCCAACCCCATGTCTGACAAAAGCCTGACATCTAGGATCTACAAGGAAATCAAATGTGCTGAAAAGAAAAAAACAAACAGCCCCATTACAAAATGGGCAAAAGATAAGAATAGACACTTCTCAAAAGAAGACATATGAGCAGCCAATAGATACATGAAAAAATGTTCAGTCTCACTAGTCATCAAGGAGGTGCAAATTAAAACTACACTGAGATACCACCTAACTCCAGTCAGAATGACCATCATCAGTAACTCAAAAAATAACAGATGCTGGAGAGGATGTGGTGCAAAGGGAACACTTCCACATTGTTGGTGGGAGTGTAAGCTACTACAGCCTCTGTGGAAATCAGTGCAATGATTCCTAAAAGTTCTAAAAATCAACCTTCTATATGACCCTGCAATTCCCCTACTGGGAATATACTGGAAGAACTCAAATCACTCTGTAAAAAAGATACATGCACATGTATGTTTATTGCAGCCTTGTTCACAATAACAAGAACATGGAACCAACTGTGCTGCTCACCAGAAGAAGACTGAATTAAAAAATGTGGTACATATACATGATAGAATAGTACGCAGTCATAAAGAAGAACAGAATCATGAACTTTACAGCAACCTGGATGGAATTAGAGTCTATAATACTGAGTGATCTTTCACAGAAACAGAGAACTGAGTATCACATGCTCTCACTCATAAGTGGACCATGAACAACTGCCATAATACCATAAGAAAAGGATTGACAGTAGTGGGAAACTGCGGGTGGGAGGGGGGTTGGTGAGGTTGGAGTGACAGTAGTCATAATCTGCCTGGGGGGGCACACCTCACCAACAAGAGTACCTGCATGATGAATATTTATGTACCCAACCCTGAATTGTGCCCCACAATTTCAAGATAAAAAATTTAAAAGTTAAAAAAAAGAAAACTCAGAAGTAAAGAACAAAGACTCCAAGAGATGTGTGTGTATATCAAGAGGTCAAATATACACTGGATTGGTATCCCAGAAGAAGAAAGGAAAATGGAGAACACCTTGGAGCAAGTATTCCAGGAGATTATCCAAGAAAACTTTTCCCATTTCACCAGAAATATTACTATCCAAACACAAGAGATACAGAAACTTCTAAAAGATATCAAATGAGAAGACCAACCCCTAGACACATAGTAATTTGTCTATACAAAGTAGACACAAAAGAAAAAAATCCTAAAGGCAACAAGAGAGAAATGTCAGACTACCTACTGAGAAAAACCAATCATAATAGCAGCAGACCTATCAGCAGAAACACTACAAGCTAGAAGGGACTTGAGTTCAATATTCAAATTTCTTCAATATTCAAATTTCTTAAAAATAACAATTTCAACCAAGAATTTCCCACCCAACCAAGCTCAGCTTCATTAGTGATGAAGAGTTAAAATCCGTTCCAGATATCCAATCCCTAAGATTATGCAACTTCTAGACCAACTCTGCAGGAGACACTTAAAAAGGGATTAAGCACAGAAGAAAGAAAAAAAGGAATGACCACACAGTTTCCAAGAGAACACAGAATCAACAGAGAATACATCCCAGCTGTAAACTTGAAAACACACACATACATCACAAAAGCAAAAAGAAAACAAAGAAAAAATTTTATAAGAACATTGCAATGGGGATAACCAATCACATCTCAATAATCAGCCTGAATGTGAATGGATTAAGTGCACGAGAGAAGACTCAGAATGACAAACTGAATTAAAAATCATATCTCAATAATTTGTTGCATCCAGGAAACTCATCTCACCACAAGGTACACACACAGACTCAACGTTAGAGGATAGAAAACAAGTCTCCAGGCAACTTGATCACAAAAGAAGGCATGAGTTATGACCTTAATATCAGACAAACTAACCTTTAAGCTATCACAAATTTAAAAATATATGAAAGGACAGTACATAATGATAAAAGGTTCACTCCATCAACAAGAAATATCGATCCTAAACATACACAAAAATCAACTCTAAATGGATGAAATACCCAAACATAAAACCTCAAACCATAAGAACCTTAGAAAATGCAGGAGACACCCTTATGGAAATTGCAACTGGCAACAAATTCCTAATCAAAACCCCAAGTGCCCATGCTGTAAGAGATAAGATAGACAAGTGGGACTTCACCCAACAGAAAAGCTTCTTCAAAGAAAAAAATAATCAAGAGAGGAGGGGGACAGTCCACAGAATGGGAGAAAAATATTTGCTAACTGTGTATATCTGACAAAGGCCTAACATTCACGATCTACATGAACTCAAACCTGCCAAAAAGAAAAAAGCAAACAGCCCCTAAAAAAGTGGGTAAAACTCATGAATAGACACTTCTCAAAAGAAGATATATGGGCAGCCAATAGACACACATGGAAAAGTACTCAGCCTCACTAATCATCAGAGAAATGCAAATCAAAACCACATTGAGATACCATCTAACTCCAGTAAGAATGGCCATCATGAATAAAACAAACAACAACAGATGCTGGTGAGGATGCAGAGAAAAAGTAAAGTGCTTCTACATTGCTGGTGGGAATGCAATCTAGTGCAACCTCTTTGGAAAACAGTGTGGTGATTTCTAAAAGAACTAGACATTCACCTTTCATATGACCCAGCAATTCCACTACTCGGAGGAACTCAAATCATTCTACAAAAGAGATACCTGCACACACATGTTTATTGTAACACTATTCACAATAGCAAGAACATGGAAACAACCAGTCTGTCCATCGAAAATGGACTGGATTTTTAAAAAGTGGTACATATATACCGTGGACTATTACATAGCCATAAAAAAGGGCAAACATATGGACTTTGCAGCAATTTGGATGGATTTACAGTCTATCATACTCAGTGATCTATTACAAAAACAAAGAATGCAGTACCGCATGGTCTCACTCATAAGTGGATTCTGAGCTTTTACCAAAATACTATAAGAAAGGGATTGACAGTAGCAGGATACTGCCGGGGTTGCAGCGGGGGGGGGGGGGGGGTGCGGAGGGAGACACGACATCAATAAAGGTATCTGATCTCAAAACAAAGTGGGGACCAAAGAGAAGCCCAAACTTTACCGGTACAATGACCACTTGTATACCTAATCCTGAATTGTTCACCACATCATTAAAATAAGTAAATAAAACAAATACCATCTCAAGCAGGAGGACAAAGCCCAGAGAAACAGCTAGATAAGAAATATGATTTTCAGTTGACTAAATATTTGTCTCAGAGGGCTTGTTTTAAATGAAAAGAATTGATTTCAGTTAGAAGAGAAAGTACTAGCATGTATTGAATATTTTAAATTGAAGTTATTTTTGCCCTAATGCCTAGCAGAATATTCAGAAAGACTAGGTTAGTTATAGAGAAATAAGTTTAAAAGCTTATAGAAGTGAAGTATAAATTACTGTATACCATTGGGTAAAAAAATAATTTGCAGTGTGTATCTGTGTTGAAGTATATATAATTATGTATTGTTTCTCTACTAGATATAGCCTGCCATGGTCTACATGTTTGTATTTTTTCAACGTTTATATGTTGAAACCTAATGTTTGTTGTGGTCTTATTAGGAGTTGGGGCCTTTGGGAGGTGATTAGGTCATAAAAGTGGAGCCATTATGAATGGAATTAATAAACTTATAAAAGAGGCCCCAGAGAGCTGCCTTGACCTTTTTATGTGAGAACACAGAAAGAAGGCATCATCTGTGAACCAGGAAATTAACCCTTACCAGACACTGAATATGCTGGCAACTTGGTCATGGATTTCCCAGCCTCTATAACTATAGGAATTAAACTTCTGTTGTTTCTAAGCTACCCGTGGAAGGTATTTTGCTACAACCGCCCAAGCAGACTAAGACATAACTTAGATATATGTCTATACCTTCTATACATCTATTGATGTATTTAATCTATGTACTATACATAAAGTTCTACATATCTATATGCCGTACAGTACTGTATGTAGTCAAGATTGTTTATGCTTTCTTATATGTTAAATTTCAATTGGTAGTTTTGTAAGTACATTATTTTCTGAATTTTGTATTATTTTCCGTAAGTAGAATTATTAAGTCAGTGGGAATGGGTATTTTAACGATTCTTCCCATAGGTTGTCAAATTATTTATAATTTTTAAAGTCTAAAATAGCTCAGTCCTGTAAAATAGACAGGTATTTGAGAATGACAAAGAAAAGAATAAGAAACCTTATCAATCAAATATCGCATTTGCCATTTATACTTTCACTGACCTGAAGGCTAGATTTCGGTGACAGTTTGATTCCTGAGGCATTTGCTCTTTACTGAAGGCTTATAGCCCCTGGATGTAAGGGAGTGCTGTGTTTGTCTTATGTTGTCCAACTGAATGATATGCTTTTCCACTTACAAAGACTAATTAATTTAGCTATTATTATTTATTTTTCCTCCAAGTCTTAAACGTGATCAATTACATGTGATTCATAAAGATCACTGCTTTCTACTCAAAGTCTATTGTTATATATTTTAACTTCTGTATATAAAAAGTCTCTGTAGGCATTTAAATGTTTTAAATAATAAAATAGATTGTGAAAGAATTTTGTTAAAAATATATATATATATATAGCAATATTTAAATGCTGCAGGCTACCTCGAGGAACTTCCATTGAATTCTTCTCTGGTTGAGATTCTAGGCATGAAGCAGCAATACTCACTCTTTCAGAAAAGAATCAATTTACTGTTGGCTGACATTCACAGCAGGCCAAGATAGGGAGCCATCATTTTTTCTTCCTGATTACTCCCTGTCCTTTCCATTAGAATCATGGCAGTCTTCATACAGTTCCCTTTGCATGCATACAGCCCATATTGTGAATCAGGTCTTGAGCTTAGTTATTTAGTGGGTTTATGAAAAGCTTTCTCCTTCAGCATTACAATCTCCCAAAACTAGATTCACATCAAAATAATTTCCACACTTAACATTGTTGCACATATTATTCTAAACATCTGAATGGATTGATTTTATTTCCAGAGATGGAGTAGTAAAGGGTTGAATATATAGAAGACAAATAGCATCATAACAAATAATACTATGCACTTGAAATCATAAGAAAGGGAAAATATACATACATATATACACAGATTTTTCTCATTTTCTTTGCCAGTATCAGTATACTATGTAAAAGTTTGAACATCAGGTTCTTTTACCCTGGAGCATAAAATTGCAAAAACTCAGAGAGGCAAAGAATCAAAATAGATTTGATTTTTTAAAAAATTATTAAAATATTTTACATGTGACATTTCAATTTTTAATGCACATTTATATTTCCTTGCTTTCATCTACATCCTTAATTGACTTCAAAGAGACGGTATTTTATTTCATATCTGTTTACATTTTCCAAAAATTCCTGAATCATCTTCAAAATGTAACTCAAACGATGACCTTACTGATCAAAGAGAATTATTTCTCTTCTTCTTTAGTTAAGTGCATAGATACATATTTCATTCTGAATAATAGCAAGCTTTGAAAAGAGAAGCAACTTATTTCTTGATACTTGGTGGCAATTTTGGCTTTGTATTCACAGAACTGAAAGACTTATTTTTTTGGACAGAGCACAGAAATATTCCTGACACAGTATCATTCAACAAATTTCATCCTATGCTGAGTCTGACAAACTTAGACAGCCAGTATCAAGTCCACACTCCTTGATTCCTCTCATGTAGCTAATATACTATTGTTTTTATAAAATTAATGAATAAGAGATGAAGTAAATGGAAACAGACATGCAGAGTTTGGGGAGAAGGGCAGATAGCAATTTTAAATAGGGTGGCAGAGAATAATAGGCAGGAGCAGCTATTGCAAAGGACATAGATGGGAGGGTGACAAGGGCATGTCTAAAAAACAGCAAGAAGGTCACTGGGATGGAGCTGAGTGCACCATAAGGAGTGTGGTAAGAGATGAGAGCATCAGAAAAGTAATGGGGATGGAGAAGGTGGGGTAGATTTTTTTAGAGACTTGAAAGTCCTAGCAAGAAATTGACTTCTGCACTGAATGAATCTGAAAGATTATGGAAGGGTGAATAAAGGAGTGATGTTTCAAGGCCTGACTTTTTTCTTGAAAATTGAATATACACATCAGAGAAATGCAAGTTAAAACTACACTGAGATACTACCTGACTCCAGTCAGGATGGCCATCATCAATAACTCAGAAAACAACAAATGCTGGAGAGGAGGATGCAGGGAAAAGGGAACACTTCTACAATGTTAATGGGAGAGTAAACTAGTACAACCTCTGTGGAAAACAGTGTGGCAAGCCCAAAAGATCTGAAAATTGACCTTCCATATAACCCAGCAATCCCCCTTCTGAGAATATACCCAGTGAAACTCAAATCTTTCTACAAAAAATATACCTGCTTACACATGTTTATTGCAGCATTATTCACAATAGCAAAAAAATGGAACCAACTGTACTGCCCATCACAAGTGGACTGGATAAAAAAAAGTGAACAAAGAACAGAGTACCATATGTTCTCACTCATAAGCGGACCTTGAACAATTATCATAATACTGTAAGAAAGGGATTGGCAGTAGTGGGAAACTGCAAGTGTAGGGGGAGTAGGATTGGTGGTTGAGGGAAATTGCCAGGGGAAGGAGGGGCACACCTCATCAACAAGGGTACCTACATAATTAGCAATTGTATACCTAACTCTGAATTGTACCCCACATCTTTAAAAAAAAAATGTGGTACATATACATGATGGAATATTATACAGTCATAAAGAAGGACAAAATTATGGACTTCACAGCAACTTGGATGCATTTAGAGTCTATCATACTTGGTGATCTATCCCAGAAACAAAGAACTAAATACCACATGTTCTCACTCATAAGTGGACCCTGAACACATTATAATACTATAAGAAAGAGACTGGCTGTGGTGGGAAATTTCGGGGGGGGGGGCACACAACATCAATAAGGGTACCTGATCTCAAACCAGGCAAAATGAGACCCAAAGGGAGGCCCAAACTTTACCTGCACAATTACCACATGTATACCCAACACTAAATTGTACCCCACATCTTTAAAGTTAAATAAAATAAAATAAAACAGAAAAGAGAAAAGAAAATAGATTACACAGAAGCAATGGTGAAAGAAGTCCGACCAGTTAGGATTTAATTAAAATAAGCAAGAAATAATGATGGCTCTTAACTATGTTTTCCCAGCAGCCTACTTTTTCAATATAAAACATTGTTCCTTGTTCTCGTCTGTTCAAAGATTTTTTATTTGAATTCTGATGTACCTGATTTTATTAAATATCCATATCTACTTTCTCATTGTATTTGCCTGGAATTTTTCTTCAATACTTTATTCTCAACTTTAAATCACATTTTGCTTTAAGTGTGTTTCCTTAACCCAGGATTTAGATTAATATTCAGTTTACCCAATCTGAGTGTCTCTGAGCAGGAAATTTATCTCATTAATATTATTTAATGGTGGATATTTAAAATTGTGTTTTGCCATTTTAGCTTACATTTTCTGTTTATTATATTTCCTTCTTTTTTAGTATCTTTATGTGTTGGTAGTTTTTTGGTCATTGTTGCTATTTCATTCCATTTCCTTTAGAATTTCAAAAATTATGCATCTGAATCTTATTCTACTAGATAGCTCTCAAAGTTATAATACACATATTTAAACTTATGTTTTTAATATTTTGTTATTTAATTATTACCTATATCTTTTCCCCTCTTGTTTTATCTCACTATTCCTTTAGTTTCCCATTTATTTTCATTTTGACTACCTACCCTTGTCTTTATATGCTCAGGTACTTAACTTTTATTTGTCTCACTCAGGCTCCCTTGCACTGAGCACATTTTATCCATACCTACCTCCTGTTTTGCATAACTGAACCCTTTTTCCCCACTGAGCAGTTCATCTATTATTTTGATAAGAGCATTCAGATGGAGCTGTCTCATTCAATAAACATTAATTATTCCTTATTGTAGAATATCATCATTTTTTTAAAAAAGTATACAATTATCCACATCACATGAAATAGTGCCTTTTTACTTCATTTAAAAATGGAGTTTTCAATACATGCACACACGTGTCTTATGCTTACTGGGTTTTGTTTGAGGACTGTGGCAGATGGTTTTCCAAGTCATTTTGGAAACATAGTGAGGTAGACAAGATATTTCAGAAGACCTTAACATTGGCAGGCAGTACAGATACCTTATCTTCTTCATTGCACAGTAAGAGCCTCAAGGACTATTTGGAAGACTGCAGAGGCAGACACCATATTTTCTTTGCTTCAGCACTTCTTATCATTAAACTAGAGAGCTACCCAGCTGCTAGTGTTGAAAAGTTATCCTTAGGGAAATATTCCTTTCAAAGAGAGCACGGTTTCCTGGAAACCACGTTGCTGTTTGTATTCAGTCCAAGATAACTCAACCAAAAGAGCCAACTGAGATTTTCATTGACAAATAATTCAATAAAGTATTTTTAGATAATAACTAGATTACTAAATTATTCTCAAATATTATCTATACAAATATTAATTTAGTGCTACTTTATGCTTTAGTTTAAAAATTAAAAAATACTCTTTTCACCTCAACTTTCTTCTGGAACTACTGGCCATCTCTCTGTTTCCACTTCCTAGAATGTTCTTCACCATAACCATCCAATCTAACCTAACCATTAGTTATCATAGTACACCTTATTTTGGTTCTTAAATAGGATCTACCACAGTCTTATATACAAGAAAGGACCTTCCAAAAACCCTAGTTTATTTATTAAAAATTGTCTATTTAGTCTTACATGTTTAAACTTCAGTCACCTTCAAAGTACTCTTCATTTGATGCAATATATCTATCAAGACACTTTTTCCACTGCTCAAAACAGTTTTTGAACTTGTCACTTCTGATACCTTTTAGTGCTTCTGCCATTTTTTGTTTCACCTCTTCCACATCAGTAAAACATCTCCATTTAAGGACTTTTTTCATCCGGGGAAACAAAAAAAGTACCTCTGGAGAGATGCGGTGAATGGTGAGGTGGGGCATGGGAGTAACGCCATGTTTGGTCAAAACCTGTTGAGTGCTCAGCACAGTCGTTCATGTAAATCACCTATTATGAAATAGGCAATGCGTTGAAAGAATCTCCAAAAAGAAAAATTCACTGAAGCTGAAAGCAACCTCTCACAACAATGCTAGTGGGGTACAATGACGCCAATAGATTCTTAGAAAACTTACCTCACAGGAGATGCCTGTACCACAAGAGGCCCACCCTCTAAAGAATAATTCCAGTTTTTTGGGGCATCCCCCCTTGTACTTTAGTTTATCCATTAATCCATTTATTTGCTTACCTAATATCTGTTTTCCTCTTTAGAGCAAGTGTCTTTTCTGTATTATTTGCTTTCATATATCCTCATCTAGAACAAGATCTAGCATATATAGTAGGTACTTGGTCTATATTTCTCAGAAGTTGAAGAATATTATAATTTTCTGAAATAACAATTAAACATTAATTACATCATGACCAAACCTAGAAAAAACAAAATTATCAGATAAAATATCCTACGTTGTGTGACATTTGATTTTTAAGGTTTCCAGAACTTTGAATTTATTCATTTTGCTTCATCATCTTTAAGATGGCCAAAAGAACAAAATTTTAAAATTTCAATTTATCTGAAGGAGAGATACATGTACATTATGGTGGAAAAACTGAAGATCTCTTACAGAAATTGTTGATGACGTTTTTAAAAATAGACGGGCCGGGCTCGGTGGCTCAGCCTGTAATCCCAGCACTTTGGGAGGCCGAGGTGAAAGGATTGCCTGAGCTCAGGGGTTCAAGAACGGCCTGGGCAACTTGGCGAGACCTCGTCTCCGCAATAAATCAAAAATTAGCCAGGCGTGGTAGCACACACCTGTGGTTCCAGTTACTTGGAAGGCTGAGGCAGAAGGCTCGCCAGAGCCCAGCCCGTCGACACTGAATGTTCGACTGAGTGTGCCACTGCATTCCAGCCTGGGCCATGGGGTGAGACTCCAACAAAAAATAAAAATATATAAAAAAAGAGGAAATCTCTTAGCCTTTTCTTATAAGAGTTGATTGGGAGATTAGTTTTTAAAGTAGAGAGCACATATGATTGTGATATTTTAATGGTTCAGCTGAAAGTCAAATCCCCTAAAAATTTCTCTTTGTGACTAGTAGAATCCTTCTACACAGGTTAAAAAGATGTCAGAGGGAAAACAAAAATAAATAAATATATTCCCCGAGGTTGAGAAACGACATTTATATCAACATCTTTCATGTGGAGAAACAGGAGTTAAAAATGAATCATTGATTGCATACAAGGCAAAAACCTTGCAATAGAATACAACAGAAGACGATGAATAAAATTTCTTGTTTCCTTAACTCCATCTGTCTGATATCTGAGATTAGGTTTTTAAAAAGCAGTTAATTTGCTCCTCTTCAATTAAAGATGAATGCAAAAAGTGAACTACCAAAGATACTTTCAAATTAACTGATGCTGAAGAACTAAATCTAGGGCGCAGAAGACTGCTGGAAAAAATATTCATAGTTTCAGCCTCAGATAGACTTTTTTCAACAAAATATAAAATCATGTAAAAAATAAATGCTAAACTATTAATTATACAATCCAAAGGTTTTTCAGGTATTTCTCCAATCCTCATAACTTCAAACACCAGAAATTTGAAAAATAGAGCTTCTGGTTTTCCAGAGACTAATTGTGGCCACCTAATTTCAAATTCTCGCACATAAACACATGTCTCCCAGAAAACACATGTCAATGAGAAAAACAAATAAAATCACCAATAACAACAGCAGAAAGACAAAGAGTATTGAAAATTTTAATTTACATGTAAGTAGACATCATTTTACAGACCAAGGTCAAGGGTCAAAGACTATGCGGAAGAGAACAGAATACACTAGGGTCCTAGCTGCAGTGAAATACAGATAACATTGATTAAGATTTATCACTACTGCACACCTAAAGTCCCAACTACTTGGGAGGCAGAGGCAGAAGGATTGCCTGAGCCCAGGAGGTTGAGGCTACAGGGAGCCATGATCATGTAGATCATGTGATATAGCCTGGGCAAAAAAGTAAAATCCCAATTAAAAAAAAATATTAACACTGGAAGGAAAGGATTGTATCCTGAGTGGAGGAATACCAAGAAAACCAAGAAAAGATCCAAAGTCTTATACATCAGAGAGCCGAACATTAAGAAAAAAAAGAAAGCAGTTTACACAGTACAGGTATATGTCAGAGACGTTGTACATTAGGTTCTAAACCATCACAAAAAATCTGATTATCACAATCAAGCAAGCCACACAAATTGTTTGTTTTTCCAGGACATATAGAAGTTCTGTTTACGCTAAGTTGTGGTCTATTAAGTATACAATACCATTACTTTTTTTAAAAGTGCATACCTAAATTTTTAAATGCTTTATTGCTAAAAAAAATGCTATTGATTATCTCAGCCTTCAGTAAGTTATAATCTTACTGAAGGTTGGTGGATGATATTGCTTCCACACTGATGGCTGCTGATGGATCAGTGTGATGCTTACTGAATGTTAGAATAGCTATGTAATTTCTTAAAATAAGACAACAGTGAAACTCACCACATCGATTTACTCTTTCTTTCATGAACAATTTATCTGTAGCATGCCATACTGCTTGATAGCATTTTACTCACAGAACTTCTTTCAAAATTGAAGTCAATCCTCTCAAAACCTGCTGCTGCTTTATCAACTAAGATTATGTAGTATTCCAAATTCTTTGTTGTCATTTCTACAATGCTCAAGCATCATCACCAGGAGTAGATTCCATCTCAAAAAATTACTTTTTTTTTTCAACTATAAGAAGCAAACTTTCATCCATTCAAGTTTGATGATGAAACTGCAACAGTTCAATAACATCTTCAGGCTCTACTTCTTTATTTAGTTCTACCACATCTGCTTCTACCACTCTGCAGTTATTTCCTCCACTGAAGTCTTGGACCCTCAAAGTCATCCAGGAGGGTTAGATTCAACATCTTATAAACTCCTATTCATGCTGATATGTTGAGTTCTTCCCATGAATCACAATGTTCTTAATGGCATCTAGAATGGAGAACTCTTACCAGTAGGTTTTTAATTTATTTTGTCCAGATCCATCAGAGAAATTACTATCTGTGGAAGCTATAACCTTACAGAATATATATATATACACACATACATTTTTTTTCCCCACAAATAGGAATTTTTATTTGTCATTCTTAAAAGCCTGGTTGTTAAACAGATTCCTGGACTGGTGGTTCATATCCATCAGCTCGTTCAACTTTAGCACCTGTCTCATCCCCAGTAGTTTTTCCAGAACTACTACCTTCACCATGCAGCTCCATGAGTTTTCCCAGTTCAAACTTGGGCTTCTTCAACATTTTTACTTTTCTAACAAAGACATCATGAAGAGGATAAATAGATTGGCAGGCCTTTTCTATGTATTTTCCAATACTGTCTGGAATCAATTTATTGACCACGTCTTTTAAGTCGTTTGTCTGCACTTCCCGGGTCAGGATTTCCATTATCTTCTTCCGGATCTGGTGACCTGTTGGTGTTGAGCGTAAGAGGTCTTCCGTATCTGATTGCTGTGTTTTTTAGTAAAACAACACAGAACAGACAAAGCAAATAACCATCGGTAGTCTTGACATCAACATGAGCTTCAATCATGGTCTGCCATTTTTTGACCATGGAGCACATTTTGTCCCAGGTCAGGTCCATGCCATGGAAGTTAGACAGTTTTTGCCTTGAACATCTTCGGTGACCAGCTTGAATTTCCTAAATGCACCTTCATCATTCTGCAGGTCATCAAGACTCACTTCAAACACACGACCCTTGATGCCATCAGATGCAATTTTGGTTCCTTGCGTCCTGGTGACCGCATTTTGCCAATATTTCTTATATTGAATATAGCAGGCACTTTCACATCATACCAATCTTTCTTAGAAAATGGATCAACCACTTTCTTCTTGGCTCCCTTTTTGCCACCTTTCGTAAGGTGCTTGTGCTTGCCTACTGCCATGGTGCCACTAGAGAACCAAAAGGAGAATATATTTCTTAAATAATAAGACTTGAAAGTCAAAATTGCTACTTGATCTATGGGCGACAGAATAGTTGCTGTGTTAGCAGGCATGAAAATATTAATCTCCTTATTCATCTCCATCAGAGCTCTTGGATGACCAGGTACATTATCAGTGAGCAGTAATCTTTTGAAAGGAATCTTTTTTTCTGAGCAGTAGTTCTCAACAGTGGGTTTAATATAGTCAGTAAACCATGCTGTAAAGAGATTCAGACTTTGTTGGGGTTCTTTTTCATTTATAGAGCAAAGCAGAGTAAATTTAACATAATTCCTAAGAGCCCTAGAATTTTTGGAATGGTAGATAAGTATTGGCTTCAACTTAAAGCCACCAGCTGCAATAGCTCCTAACAAGAGAACCAGTCTGTCCTTTGAAGCTTTGAAGCCAAATATTGACTTCTCTCTGCCTATGAAAGTACTGGATGGCATCTTCTCCCAATAGAAGGCTAGTTCATCTACATTGAATATCTCTTGTTTAGTGTAGTCACATACATCAGTGATCTTGGCTAGATATTCTGGAAACTTGCTACAGCATCTATATCAGCATTTGCTGCCACACCTTGCACTTCTTTAAACCTCATGAACAAACTTCTTTTAGCTTCCAACTTTCATCCTGCAGCTTCCTCATGTCTCTCAGTCTTCATAGAATTGAACAGCATTAGAGCCTTGCTCTGTGTTAGATTTTGGCTTTGGGAAATGTTGTGGCTGTTTTGATCTTCTATCCAGACCACTCAAAAGCTTTGTGCATATCAGCAATAAGATTGTTTCCCTTTCTTATAATTCATGTGTTCACTGAAGTAGCACTTTTAATTTCTTTCAAGAGCTTTTCTCAAATAACTGAAAATAAACCTGCTGCAACATAGCAATCCCACTGCTGGGTATATACCCAAAGGAGCACAAATTACTTTCCCAAAAAGACATCTGCATGCTCATGTTTATCACAGCAATATCCACAATAACAAAAACATAAAACCAAGCTAGGTGACCATTAATGTTGGAATGGATACGGAAAACATGGTACATATACTACATAGAATACTACACAGTCATTAAAAAGAACAAAAGCATGTCTTTTGCAGCAACATGGATGCAGCTAAAAACCATCATCCTGGGCAAGTTATCACAGACACAGAAAACTGAATACCATGTGCTCTCCTTAATAAGCAGGAGCTAAACGCAGTACATATATGAGCACAAGGATGAGAATAACAGACACCGGGGCACTCATAAAGAGGGGTGAAAAGGAGAGGGGGTAAGGGCAGAAAACGACCCACTGGGTACCATGTCCACCACCTGAATGACAGGCTCACTAGCACAAGCCTCACCACCACACAGTATTTCTGGTAATAAACCTACACATGTACTCCCTGAATCGAAACAAACAGATTTTTTTTTTTTAAAGACTTTTCTTTTGCATTCACAACTTAACTGTTTGGTGCAAGAGGTCTAGCTTTTGACTTTTAATTTTAGCATGCCTTCCTCACTAAGCTTCATGATTTCTACCTTTTTATTTAAAGTGAGACATGCTTTCATTGGGTTTAGTCTTCTTATGTATACTGCAGTTATGATATTTGGGTTTCAATGTCTTTTCTTAACTTGTACCATGTTTTATTTTCACAACCTACTTTTTTTTCTTTTTTCTTTTTTTTGTCTACTTCTTTCATATATTCTTTTGAATTAATCATTTTTTTTTCTAATCAGTCCACCCTCTTTCCCCTTTCTTATTAGCTTTTTAGTTATGTAAGTTTATTATTTTAATCAATTTTTTGTGTTTTTTAATTAACTGGTTTTTATATATTTTACTTTAAAGATGTAGGGTACAATTCAGGATTAGGTATACAAGTGGACATTGTACAGGTAAAGTTTGGGTTTCCGTTTAGTTCCCACTTTGCCTGGTTTGAGATCAGGCACCCTTATTGATGATGTTGTGTCCACTCCCACCTTCCACCTTAGCAGTATTCTACTGTCAATTCCTTTCTTATAGTATTATGGTAAATGTTCAGGGCCCACTTATGAGTGAAAACATGTGGTACTCTGTTCTTTGTTTCTGTGATAGATCACTGAGTATGATAGACTCTAAATCCATCCAAATTGCTGCGAAGTCCATATGTTTGTCCTTCTTTATGGCTGCATAATATTCCATCTTATATATGTACCACATTTTTTTAATCCAGTCCAGTTTTGATGGGGAGCATGGTTGGTTCCATGTTTTTGCTACTGTGAATAGTGCTGCAATAAACATGCATATGCCGGTATCTTTCTTGTAGAATGATTTGAGTTCCTCCAGATATATTCCCAGTAGGGGGATTTCTGGATCATATGGAAGGCCAGTTTCTAGTGTTTTAGAAATCACCACACTATTTTCTATAGAGGTTGAACTAATTTGCATTCCCACCAGCAGTGTAGAAGCATTCCCTTTTCTCCGCGTCCTTGTCTGCATTTATTGTTGTTTGTTTTATTAATGACGGTCATTTTTACTGGGGATAGGTGTTATCACAATGTGGTTCCCATCTCACCAGAGATATTTTAATGATCGTCCCAGGGCCTAGATATGAGGGAAGATCCCAAAAACCAGGAATTCGTTTATTTTAAAATTGTGTATTTATCCTTACATATTTAAACTTCAGTCATCTTCAAAATATTCTTTGTTTGATGCAATATGCTAATTGAGATGCTTTTCCCACTGCTCAAAACAGTTTTTGAATTCTTTAATTTTGATGTTTTTTAGTGCTTCTGCCATTCTTTGTTTCACCTCTTCCACATCAGCAAAACATTTCCCTTTGAGGACATTTTCATCTTCAAAAAAAAATCACCTCTGGCCAAGATCAGGGATTAGGGAGAGTAGGGCACAGAGGTCATGCCACTTTTGGTCAAAAACTGCTGAAAATTGCAGTGTGGGCAGGTTGTTCATGGAAATCATCCATCATGAAATAGGCAAATACTTTGAAAGAATCTCCAAAAAAATTCCCTGAGGCTGAATGCGGCTTCTCACAACAATGCTTATTGCTACATTGATGCCACTAAGTTCCTAGAACACTTACCTAGTGGGGAAAGCCTGTGTTACAAGGGGCCTTCCCTCCAAAAAATAGTTCTGTTTTTTATGGGTTGCCCCTCATATATTTACATGTATCTTCATATATTCTTCATATATTTTAACCCCCATAGTAGATTACAGTAAACCTTCACTAATGTCAATAGAGTCTTAGAAACTTAACAAAATGATGTATAACAGGTCCACTTATTTTTTCTCATCAACATTATAAGGACATGTTGGACAAAATGACATTTTTTGAACCTACTTTATGTTGCTTATCTTCAAAACATAGTTTTCAACTATGATGTTAAGTAAGAACCTTCTTCATTTTTGTTTTCTAAAACAGTAAATGTTTATGACCATTTAACCAAATATGCACCATTTCCAGTGTTCTTCATTCTCTATATTTGTATGTGGTTTCAAATGGAATCATTTTCCTTTAACCTAAGGAATATACTTTAGTATTCTTTTGTTGCATTTCACAAAATATTCTCTTTTTTTTAACCTGAAAACATCTTTATTTTACCCTAATTTGTGACTAATATTTTCATTGGATTTCAAATAATAGATTGGCAGTTTTTTCCCCTTTAGATAATTTATAGATGTCATTCCACTGGCTTCTGACTTTCATCATTTTGTGTTGAAAACATGGTATCAATGTTGATCTTTTAAAATAATGTATTATTTTTCTCTGGATAATTTTCAACTTTTTAAGGTGATTTTTAAACACTTTTCTACAATGCACTTAGATGTGATATTCTTTGTATTAATTCTGTTTGAGATTTTTAGAGCTTCTTAAATCTGTGGCTTGAGGTCTCTTGCTATTTCTGGAAAACTCACTTCCAGTCCCTTAAAATTTTTTGTTGTTGTTGTTCCATTCTCTCTTCTCTCCTTCTGGGATGCAAGATACATGTAAGTTAGACTTTTTCACCATTTTCCATTAGCCTCTTTTCTGCAGTTTTCATCTTCTCCTTTTGCCCTTTAATCTGAATGTTTCTTATCAATCTATTTAAACTTCACTAATCTTCTCTTCTACTCTGTCTAATCGGTTGATTAAATCCTATTTAAAATGCTTAACCTACCTAATCATTTTATTTCAGGAAATTTTATTTGATTTTTTTAAAAAAATAGAACTCAGTTCTCTTGTCAAATCTGTATCTTTTCAAAACATTGTTGTACTTTATTCATTCTTTTTTTTCCCCCCTGCTTTTCAGAATTGATAATCTCAATTGACCTATCTTCAGGTTTACTCGTGCTTTCTTCTGCCTGTTTAAATCTCTTTTTGAGTCTCTGGTGAATTATTCATTTCAATTATTTAATTTTTTTAACTCCAAAGTTTTTGTTTGGTTTCTCTTTATAATTTCTGCTTATTGATATTCTCTCACATACTTTTTTTAATTCTTAAGAATTACTTTTATCTTTTCATTTTTTGTGTGTTTTTAGCTCTTTGGACATAGTTAAAATATCTGATTCATAGTTTTTTTTCCCTAGAAGAACTAATGTCTGGGCTTTCTCAAGAACAATTTTTAATGATTGCCTTTTCCTTGTGTATGAGTGACACTATCTTGTTTCTTTGTATGTCTCATAACTTTTTGTAAAAAGTTGCCTATTTTGAATATTATAACTGTGACAGTTCTGGAAATAAGATGTTCTCCCCTTACTTAGGCTTGTTGTTGCTACTGCTTATTGTAGTTATTATTTGTTTGTTTAGTGACTTTTTTGAAGTTCTCTAAAATATCAACTATTTTTTTGTCATGTATGATCATTAAAGTATCTGTTCCATTAGCTTAGTGGTCAGGTAATGATTAGACTAAAATTTTCTTTAAACACCTGGAACCCAAAAGTTTCCCAGTCTTTATTAAGAAGTTGTATGTGTATGATGGGACACATCCCAACACTCATTCAGGCAGTTTATAACTCTGCCTTATCCTTCACCTCCTGTTTCTATAGTTCCTGAAGAGTAGCTAGAAGTGAGATCTTAGGATTTTTTTCAGATTGTTCCTGAGTATATGGACAACCTTAAGTATGTGTGTGGTCTTCTAGATTGCCAGGAATATGTCAGAGTTTTCAAAAGCCTTATAAATATCTTATTCACCAGTCACTTCTTTCAAGCTTTTTGGTTAGTCTATTATTTGCCCCAGCTGATATCTATCACTTCAGGCAGCTGCAACAGACATTTGCCTATAAATGTTGTTTTGAAAAATGACTTCAAAATAGCAGCTTTAGCACTGAGCCAATTCCAGTCAGGTGAAATAAAGACATACAATTTGAACTGTTCTTCCGGGAGCCACAAGACAGTCAAGCAAATCATTATAACTATTTGCGAATAAGATCTGTTCTGCTCTCTCCAGCATTGAGAATCCGGGCTATAATATTCAACAGACTGGGCTACTACAGAGCCAGGAAGGGAAGGTAGAGAAAAGTTAAAATGCTACAGAGCTCATTGTTCTTACTAAGATTCAACCATTTTTCTTGAATAAATGTTCCCCAGGTCTGCAAGTCTTTGATTAATTTTTAGAATTATGAAAAAGTGGGTTCTGGCAGTTCTGATCAATTTTTTATTTGTTTTTAATGAAGGACTGAACTTTCAAAATTCCTCACTCCACCTTTTTACTGACATCATTCTAACCATGGGCATGTTAAGTCTATATTTGATACCTCCATGTAGAAATTAAAAACTGCAAATGCTTTGGCAGTCTTCTCATTGAGAGGCAAGTTCTATGCCCTCTTCCTTTAAATCTTTACTGATTTATGCTTACTTTGGCCAAAAAGCATATGTAATTGATGCTATGAAATTTTTTTTCTGATACTATGTAATTTTTAGAGCTGTTATTGAAGGTCTTACGACTTCTGCCTGACTTTTTAGGGATGACTATGGGGGATAACCAGTCACCAAGTAAGAATTCCAACTATCGAAAGAGCAAAAAGTTAGAGAGGTCATGCTCAGTTGCTTCAGTTAAGAGCCCAAGCTGAGCTCCTAGTCAACAGTCAACATCAACTGCCCAGCCATGTAAATGAGCCACCTTGGCCCAGTAAAGTCTGCGGGTGACAGCAGCCTTAGCCAACATCTAACTGCAATTGCATGAAAGACCCTAAGCGAAAACAGCAAATGTGAACTTTCCCCAAATTCCTGACGTATAAAATCATGAATATGTCTTATGTCTCCAAGTTTTGGTATAATATGTTATGTAGCAAAAAAAGGTAACTAGAACTGTGATCTCTAGATCATTAGTAGGACTGTTTCTGTTATTGTTTTTTTTTACTCTTGGTTTTCAGTTTGGTAATGTTTGCAACATGTTGCATAGTTTTGTATTGAAGGGAAGATATTATATATGAAAAGCTGTAGAGGCACTATGTGATGCTATCTTCTTCCAAAGAGTATTTCATGTTAGTAGATCTCCTTGATGATAGTTGTCACCAGGGTCTCCCCTCCTTGGCAAGATCACTTTTTTTCCCCCTTTCTGGCACCTTGATACTGCTAAAAACTCTTCTTAGCTTTTTAGTCTCTTATCACTACTTCTGTTTGGTTTCTTGGAAAATTATCCCACACCTGCATAACTTTGGAATCAGCAAATGACTCAAAAGGATACCTCAAGAAAGAAAATGTGCACAGGGTGTCAGGTTCACATATGTGCTATTCTTTTCCTCTGGAATCTCTATTCTGAAGCCCTGGTTACCTTGGATGTTATTATTTGATGCTTTCAAACAGTTGACCTTTTATGTTATGTTTTGTTTTAATCCAGCTTTTACAGGTGCTCTTGACAGGAGGATTGATTATTCCATCACAACTCATTGCAGGAGTTCACCCTGCTATAGTTTTCTCCAGAGACTGTTAAATATTCTGTATATACTTATTTATTTATTGTATGTCTCCCCAATATGGTGCTGAGAGGAGAAATTTAGTTCTGTTTACTCTCTAGTCCCTAAACAATTGACTGGTGTAAAGAAGGTATTCAACAAATATTTTTGAAAAAAGGAAAGAAGGAAGGGAGGAAACCAAAAGGATTTTGCTCTCCTAATAATTCTTTCATCTAGGATACACTTGAAAACTTGGTTTAAGGATTTCTCTTTGATCAGTATATTTTAAGTTTATCCTACTCCCCTGTTCCACACTTACTGTGAGCCAATAAGTTCTGCTGTTTCCATATTCTTAATATTTTCCAATATTTTCATTCTTGCTGTCCTAGTTTGGGAGCCTCATCATCTCATACCTGATGACTACATACATCTGTTAATTGGTGCCTTACCTCTCAATTTATTTCCCTTCATTCCTTCTTTCTCTTACAAGCTGTTTTCAGCATTTTTCACAAACACAGATCTTCTTATATTTCAGGGGCTTAAAAATGTTTTAAAATGTTAAGGGTTCAACACTGTCTACAAAGATAAATACTGGACAATAGGAACATTGGATTTTATTTTCATGAAAAATAAGAAACTTCAAACATATCTTACCAAGACACATAAGAACTCTAATAAAAAATCATCATAATGGTCATTTGAAAGCATTTAAAAATCCAAGACCATAAGCATGTCATTGTGATTTCATGCATAATTCTTGATGGATAAAAAAAAATAAATCAGAGGAATAATTATTAGATTGAGTATAATAGGAATTAAACTAAGGAAGAAAGTGGGTTTTAAACTTAATATAGAAATGCATTATTTTGTTGGTTAGCAGGCAAAGCTTGAATTCATACCTTCTTTTTAAAAATTCTCAAAAGACTTGCATTAAACTGACAGGGCTTCTTATACTAGATGGAATATTGGAACCAAAGAGATCAAATTATTTTAGCATGACTTTTTTTCTTAAATACTTACTGAGTGCCTGCTTTGTTTCAACCACTGTCTAATTCCTCAAGACATAAATATGTATAAGATAAAGTTTTTCTTTTTCTCTCAAAGGGCACAGAGAATAGTGAATTCACATAATTGATTAATACAGTGCTGTAATTATGCTCAATTGCATTTTTAAATTTAAAAGTTATTTATCAAAATATGTGCAACATGTTTAAGCTCCCCAAATGAAGTATTCCTTCATTTCTCATTGGTTTCCATACTTAATTACTGATGTCTTTAGCACTTTTTATCTCATTACCCAAACTTATAGGAAACTACACTGTAAATCAAATTTTCCATGGAGACTGTACTGGGAAAAAGACAAAATTGGGGAAACAACTCCTTTAAGGAACAGAGCAGAAGAAAGAGACAAGCAAAATAAACATCAAAGGAATGAGTATTAAAAAAGAAAAAGGAAGGGAAGTACACTTTTTAAGCCTCAGCTTCCTTATCTGCAAAATATAAATAATAATATTTAACTTGTGTAATCATTGTGAGGAACAAATAGTTAATGCAAGGTGATGTTTTAATATGATATTTAGTAAACACTCATAGTGCTGTTTTGTTTGACTTAAAACTATAATAATTTGGTGCTCAATCAGTCAAATCTATAGCTAGACCATAAGACAACTGCTGCATCACCAACAGCAAGTATCTAAGATAACTGCTCTTTGAATTATTGCTTATCTTATTTAATTAAATAAAACAATGAAACACAGAGATAATATATAGAATAAAAATTTGAAACTTAGATGATTTTTACTCTTACATGTCTCATAAAGAAGCATAATTTACACAGAGGCTCTTTCTCTTTTTCAAAATATTTTCTTTGTAGTTTAACTCATGAGTTACCATGATGTTTTCTACAAATGAGTGGTATGAGAACCACAATGAAAAACTGAGTCACATCTAATGATATCTATTTACTTTGTGATATTTTGTTTTACATGGGAGGCTTCGCAGGAATTCTGTTTCACCGGAGCGATGATATAGAATATCTAATGATACCTATTATCAATTTTATCAGAGTTACTGTGACTTATAGACTATTTATGTTAATTGGGATTATGCCGCTGGCATATTTAGACTTCCACTACAATTTTTAAAAAAAATTTAAATCAAGTGATTTGAGAAAAGTCAAACACAAGGTTTCAGGTGGCGGAGGTATTTCAGGAATGACAGCATCAAAGAAAAAATAATTAGCAAACCATTTCATGAGAGCTAATTTTTACTGGGCCATGTGCAGTCTATTTTTATACAACCATATGCCCCCTTCAATGTAGTCTTATTTTTATTTACATAGAAAAGTTATTTATATAGTTGACAGAGATCCATCAATTTGCTCTAATTTTGTTGAGGGAAAAAAATTGCCAGAATCCTGTGGTAGCATCTTCTACCCCATTATCTAAGTGTCTCACTTTGTGAGGTGAGTTGGTCTAACATAAAAGTTGGAAATAGCAAGCCTCCCCCAAAAGTCCATGAGGGGACAGCTTTGCTACTCAGTTTGAGATGTTAATATTATCCACTGACTAATTAGCATTTGAACACACTTAATCAGTTTGGTAAAGTATTTCCAGCTAGTGCAATCAATGAAGCTTTTCCTTAACTACTTAGTAAATAGTATTTTTCTTAAATTTCAAATTTTCAGTGGACTGCTCCTAAGATAGTCAAACAACTCTGACAAAGAATTTCCGCTAAGCTTTGATGTTTGCACATATTATTTCTCAGGGGGAAAAAGGCCTTGTTAACTCAATAAAATAGGAAATTGATTTTTATTACAAAGTTATTTTAATAATTACTTATACCATAATGGTTATATGAACAAAGCCAACGGATATATAAAAAGGAACTCAATTGCATAGTAAAAAAGACAACGCAAATTAAACCAAATGAGATAATATTATACACCTACCTGAATAACTAAAATAAAAACAATAGACAAGGTAAGTGCTCAAGAAAAACAGAAACCATTAGTGGGAGCATAAATTTGCACAGTCACTGAAGGCAAACATATGCACATATTATTAATTGATAATTCCTAGGCATTTACCTAGCAGAAATGCATATGTATACACCAAAAGGCACATGCAAGAGTGATTATGTTAGAGCTCTATGACCCCTAATCTTTTTGGATGATTCTTTCCAACTTGGGTTGTTTTCTTACATGCATCAGTCAGCAGTTGAATATCCTTGGAGAAATTCTCTGCAAATCTTGTTTTCCTTGAGCAGTCCTCTTCCTAGTAACTGCAGGTGCTTTGTTCTGCCTGAACTCTCAGCGCCATCTCCCTTTCTTGGGTAGTCTGACAGGCTCTGCTTAGGTTGTCCATCTCTGCACTGTGACCTGGAAATTTTCCAAGGTAGGAAACTGAGATAATTATACATGCTCATCATTTGTTTTCCATCTCTCAAGGCCATTTTCCAATGTCTTGAAAACTGTTGTTTTATGTACTTTGTCCTTTTTTTTTTTTTTAAAGGGAATTGGGTAAATTCAGTCCTTGTTACTCCATCTTATCTAGAAATTAAAGTCCTTAGGAACTTTATTTTTACCTGAAATAACAACTGAGAGTCAATTTATGGTTCTTCTGGATTTAGGTATCTGGTAGACATTTTCTCTAAAGTCTCTCATTTCAAGGAAAACAACTGATAGTATTGTTGTCAATGATGAGATTTAAGCTTTCAAGCAAAACTTAAATTTTAGAACATGTTTATCTACCATCATTGACTTTATAACTTCCCAATACATAAATATTTGCCGATAAAATCAGTGGTGATTTTATCACATGTGATTTTTAAAATATCATATAATGAAATATGTCAACATGGGAAATTCTATATTACTTGCTGCATCACTATTCCAAAAGGCTGATACATGCAGTTACAAAATTATGCATGGGTAAAAAATTCATTTTAAGTGCAAGACAAACTAATGGATTTTCATTGTAACATCATTGATATAGTTTCAGATTTCACACTGAAATTAAGTTTTAAGGAATCACCAGTTCCTGAGTTTTGAATAGCATCAAGTTTTGAGTTTGAGTAGCATCAAGAATGAGAATACAGTTATTTGAAAAAGTCATTATACTATTTCTTCCTTTTCCAAGCACAGATATATGTATTGCCATATTTTTAAGATGTTCTTCAATGAAAAATATGGTGGAACAGACTGAATTCAGGGGTAGATGTGAGAATCCAGGTATACTAAATTAAACCAGATGTTAAATAGATTTGCAAAATGTCAATCAATGTCAGTATTCTTTCTAAATATTTTTGTTTTAGGCAGTATAGCAATTATTCATAAACATAAGTTATTTGTGTTAACTAGAATTGGGGTTTTTAATGAATTAATATTTCTAAGAAATTTCTTAATTGGAATTTCTATCATGGTAAATATCAATGCATAAATAAAAGTCTTTTGAGATAGTGCATACTATAAAGGAGTGTAAAGCCTTCTGAGGCCAAAAGCTTTTAGAATTTCTGCTATGAAAAGTCACAGACTGGAAGACTTCTTTTCAATTCCTCTTCATTACTATTTTCTCATTTGAAATGTTTTACTAATCTTCTGTGGCAGTTCAACTCTTTGATCTTCTCTGGTCTCCCTCTATCATTCACATCTTGCTTACAAAAACAGAGTCATGCCTGAATGTCCCTCAGAGTTGGGAATTTATCTCTATATCCCATTCTCCAAATCCAGACATCAGCCACTGATGCCAGAATGACTTCATGCAATTGTGGGCCTACTCAGGTCTCTACCTTAGTCCCATAACAAATATACTTCTGACCTCATAACACTGTGTTCTTTTCTTTATTTGCTGTGTAACCTGTGTTAACCTGAGCATCTCCAAGGGCCTTTCTGATTCTGTGTTCTTACTGCTTGCAGCTGAAAATATGTCGGCCTCTGTCTGAATTTCAGATATTTTTCTCCATTTTACCAAGGAAGATTAAATCCAGATTTTGACAGATAAAAATAATTGTATACTTTCAAGGAATTTTTGAATTTAAAAGTATTTCTGCAGAAGTATTGTTTATTTTTTAGTGAACCTCTAGTAGTAAAATAAACCTATCAATATGGCTGAATGTGTGCATACTGGAGAAAGGAAACTGTTTTGGAAAATGAGGAATTTCTTGGTACTTTGGAAATCCAAAACCTACTCATGTGAGACTTCGTCCTTGGTCACTTAATTGCAATGATCTGAAGATTTTGCTGAACTTTATGGCTTCAGGTAGTGGATGCTCAGGACTTCCAAGCATTTTGTATATTATAACAAGTAACTGAAAGATCATAATTCTATACTTATTGTTTAAATTGTTTTCCAAAGTCCCATACCTTTGAAGTGTTGTTTCTAAAATTTCCCATGCCATTTGCTTGTTCAACAGGTTCACCATCTCTTCCTACAATTTGTCCCAACACTCACACAATTTATTACCCAAGAGAGCATAATTCATCGATGGGTCTGATAATTTCTGTGAAGTGATTTTTTTCATCAGATCATTTTATTAAAAATATTAATGTTAGATGAGATCAACCCTTGGAGTTGGTCAAGAGAATGGGGGTGGAAAAAAAGATTCTCATCATTTGGAGTTTTTCATCTGGATAATATCCTATCCCCTGTTGTCCTAAAATTAAATTTAAATAAAAACTCATAGGTTTTTGAGAGAGCCAATTGTCTTTTTTTACTAATAAATATAATGTCACAAGGTTAATAAACAAAGAATACCTCCTCCCTCAAAAAACCCCTCGTGCTTTAATTTGCCCCTGGCAAATTAATTGTATTACCTTAATTGTATTACAGCTGGGCAAAAATTGGATTAAGAAGAGTAGGATTTCCTGAGGAAATGATTTCCTTTTTAATTTCATCAGTGTATTTGCCATAGCAGATCAAAAGCTACTTAATTCATGAGTACTTTTTACTTGGCATATGGCTCCTTAATTATTAGCTAGCAACACAAAATAAAATATGGATGAATCATGTTTATCATCATGTGTTATTTCTCCTAATGCTCTTCTTCCATAGAAAGCTCTCAGAATTATTGCTTTGAATTAGTATTATGGTCCGTTAATTTACAAGATTATTTTAAAATTATTTGATTGTGTTGCTTCCTTTAAAACATCTATTATCATTTTTAGTTTGTCTAATGCTATCTATATTTAAAATAAAAGAAAACCCCTTAAGCTCATTCTTTCTGTGTTTTTGTCCTATTATTCCAGTTTGAAGAGAATGACTCCTTCCTGTTCTTGATACTTTTGTTGAAAGCCTCCGTGAATGTCTAATAATATGCCTGAACTATTAAATCAAATGTCTCCTATGAAAGATTTCAAAATTCAGCACATAACATTCTTCTTAAGAATATGTTCAGATTGTCCTATCTTCGATAATATGACAGATTAGTTACATAGAATAATCCTCCCAAGTGCTGAAAGAGGTGGAAGAAACTGAATTGCTAAAAGAAAAAAATTAATAAATATGGATAATACCTTTACAAGTTTTTTTTCTAAACATTCAGGAAATAAATTTCCAAAGCCCCAAATATTCTAATGAAACCAAGAAACCTTAGCAGGTCAGCAAGCCCCCAAGCCAGTTTTTGAGGATGACTACCCATCTCTAGTTATGTTGCACATCCACAAAGGTATGGGACGTGAGAGAGAAGAGATAAAACTCGGATGCTCTCAAGGAAGGGAATCTAATAAGAGAGAATGCCATAGCATTTGGACTCACAATAAAAGTGAGGATTAGAAATAAACCCTGCTATGCAAAGGGGATATTGAGAAAATTTTTCAATCTCACATACAATGCCAAGCAGAGGAAAATATCTTTCTTTGAATTTTCATAATCTCTTGCTAGCTCTTGCAGTGCACTTGAGATCTGAATTCATACTCCCTGGGTGATTCAACTGGCAGAATCATATGCACTTCTCCAGGGATTCAACTTCAACTCAGATCTCAAAGAAAAATGAGCAGCTCACTACCAGAACACACAGAAAAATAAATCAGCAAAATAACAACAAAAAACATGAGTAGAAGCTAACAGGAATGACAATGATAGTCAAAAGAGAAAAAAATTCAAAATTAATTTAAAAATTGAAAACATTAGACATAGTATACAAGTATAATACCAATGCTTAATAAAACTAGAAAATATGATCAGGGAATGAATGTATTTGTGGATGAGCCAAAAAGAAAAAAGTTTATAGAATTAAAATAGTATGTATTAAAATAAAACTTTAAACAGAAAATAAAGCAATCTATTAAGTATAGCTGAAGAGAATTTGTGAAAAGAAAAATATATATAAATAGGACATAAGATATATAAAATATAGTTCAGAAAGGCAAATAAAGAGGTTAAAAACACATAAAATGCAATGAGAAGTTTTAAATATATTTATTCAGTATTCCAGAGAAAAATAATGCAGACATTAGAACACACATAGCAATAAATAATCATCAAATTCACCAATTAAATAAAATTCCAAGAATTAAAATAAATATAGTCACAATAAACACACTGCAGGACCATTAGGAAAAAAAAGTAGAAGATATTTTAAAAGCAGTCAGAAAAAAAAGACATATTCCTAAAGAAATGATAATAATACTGACAACTAATTTCTCAACAATAGAAGACAGAAATGGAGAAAAATATATCTTCAACGAGTTGAAATAACATAGCTAAAAATCTAAAATTGTAAATCCATGAAAACTATCTTACAAGAATGAAAGGAGCTATGTTAATGACATTTTCAGATAACAAAAACTAAGTTGACTATCAACTTCACCAAAAGAAAACGTTAAAAAAAAAAAGATGTTTTTTAGATGGGAGAGAGAAAAATTGAGAGAAAGAGAGTAAGAGAGAGTGGTGAGGTAGCACTCATGTAGAGATGAGTATGCAAAGACACTGGGTAAATGGATAAATCTAACAAATCCTGACTGTATAATATTCATGCCAATGTGTCACTAGTGGAGCAAATAGACTGAACTGAATTATTGGACAAAGGTGTCATATAAGTGGGTTAAAATGAATTTTAAATTGCTTTTAATGTGTGAAAAGATGAGATGGTGTTAATAATCTATCTTTTTTAATTAGCTAGGGTAACAAGGCATAGAGTGTATTTTATCAAACTAATTGAGAAAAAAATTAAATTAGAATGAGGTAGAGTCCAAAAAACATTTTAAAAGATGCAAAACAGAAAAGAAAAAAAATTTAAGAAAGCAAAAAGCATTGCAGTAGTAATAAATAAATCCAAAGACATAAGAAATCTCTATAAATACTACAGAAAATGAAAGATTTTAAGCTAGATTAAGAAAAACTTCAGCTATGTATTGTTTGCAAGGGAACACAAAATTAAAGGCATCAAAATACTAATAGTGAAGAAGAAAATATATACCAAGCAAATACTAACCCAACAAAAGGATATAAAGTAAAGAGGCTTTAAAAACAAAGTAAACAAAAAGGCTTTTTAGAAATGTTGGTTACTATAGAATGTTAAAAATTTCAACTTACCAGGAAAATAAAATAATTCTAAGCTTGTATATAGTTAACAAAATAGCCTCAAACTACATATTAAAAAAAGATTAAGAGATCTAAATGGAGATTATGGTGAGAGAGTTTTCTTATTAATGTAGAGAAATAGACTTAGCTCATTAATGTAGAGATAATCAGACAATACTGAAAATTTGAAAAGCACAATTAACAATATTGATCAAATGGACAAATTTAAGACTTTATGATCATCAATGACAGAATTCATGTTATTTCAGATGCAGAGAACATTCATGAAAATTGACCCTATGCTATACCTATGAGTTGATTCTTTTCTTCTTCTTTATTTTACTTAAAAGATGTGGGGTACAAATCAGGATTAGATACATAAGTGGTCTATGTGCAAGTGAAGTTTGGGCCCCCAAGTGGTCCTCATTTCCCTTGGTTTAGGATGAGGTACCCTTAGTGATGTTATGCTCCCCACCCCTCCCCCCGGCAATGTCCCTCTACTGCCAGGCCCTCTCTTGTAGTATTGTGATAAATGTTCAGGCCTCACTTATGAGTGAAAATATGTGGTATTCAGTTTTTTGTTTCTGTGATAGATCGCTGAGTATGATGGACTCTAAATCCTTCCAATTTACTGTGAAGTCCATAATTTTGTCCTTCTTTATGACTGAATAATACTCCACTGTGTAATATACCACATTTTCTTTATCCATTTCACTTTCAGTGGGTGGCAGGGTTGATCCCAATTTTTTGCTGTTATGAATAGTGCTGCAGTAAACATGCATGTGCAAGAATCTTTTTCACAGAATGATTTGAGTTTCTCCGGTCTACTCATAAATGTAACCTCAACCAATTGCAGAAGTTCGGTATATATCACCTCTTTTGACCTCAGTGAAATTACGATGGATGTTAACAACAAAAAATAACCAGATAAATTGAGCATTTTGGAAATTTTGCACAAAAATTTTATATAAGTGTATGTGCATATTTTTGTGTGTATATGTATATAGGCACATGTATACATGTATGCATTTATTTGAAGATAATGTGGTGATGATTTAGGGATATTGTCTCTAAATATGTGGGCATATGAAATTGCTAAAATTGTATAATAATAAGTGGAATTAGAAAATATAGAAGTATCATTTAAATGCATACTCCTCCGACTCAACATATATCAAATTTTAATACTAAACACCTGTACATGAGTACATGCATTTATAGGTGAATAAATAGTGCTTTCAAATGTAACAATGAAAGATGAACAACCACTTACTTATCTGATTTAGAAAATTTATTTACAAATATAGAACAAAATAATTTTCAATGCATATGGTCACTTTATTTTATAGTACTTGGTTCTTCAAAGCTCTTCAAATATTTTAAGTTTAGTGAATAATTTGTTAGGAAAGAATTAGTTGTCTCATATTCTGAAGATCTGCTGGTAAATTCTTCATAAGAAATACAGACTTTTACAAGTTTTCTGAAAAAAGTCTGCATTAAAACATGTAGATATAAGAATATAAATTTATAAACTCTATGAAGGATTCCTTCAGGCTATTTGAATACCTCTTTTTAGTAAGCAAAATTCATACCTCATATAATTATTGTAGAATGAATTTTAAAATTTCCCTAGATACTCTTTGATAAGTATAAGTCATATGATATTGACATTATTTAGCAAATGGCTGTTATTTCTTTTTTAAATTAAAACACACTACTGTGTGTTATTCTAATTGCATGTAAATGTGTACACCAAAGTGAATTGAAGAGGCAATAGATGGGAGATACATTAATAATCCTATATATTAGTAACCTTAACTAATAGTATGACCTGTCAGAAAGTGATTTATGAGGTAGAAGACCTTAAGATGAATTTACTGCTACAATAGTAATGACCTACTTACAGCAGATAGATATAGAAAATAAAACAAACTATAACAGAAATTATCAGTTCTCAGCCCGGGGTGGTTATCCTAACCTTAAAATATTATATTCAATACCTAATACCTTAGTGGGTGTTAAATAATTTTATTGGATGAGTGAACAAATGTGTGCATACATGCAAAATATATATCTATCCTTGGACCATTTGCAGCCCTGCCAAATATTTAATAAGAGAGGAAAAAGAAAGGAGAGAGAAAGAGAGAAAACAATATCATTCCAAATGTATAGAGTTTTCCATTTAGTGGCAAATCCTATCCCAAACCCAAGATTACTTAATTTGATCATTTTAATTACATTTCTCCCTAATAGTGATAATATCTACAACTTATTAGAGGCTTACTATATACCAAACAGAGAAAAAATTAAGAGGAATTTGAGGTAAAGAATATGAGGGTAAAGACTAATGGGGACTTGGCTTTATTTACAAAAATGGGGTATACACTTATACAAACAAAATAAATGAAAAGAAAATAAGAACAAGTCAATAAATCCTTATTTTTTCAATAATTTTTACTCTACAGTCAGGCAGCATTCTAAACTATGTTTATTTATACTTCTCTCCAAAATAGAACATCTTTGAATTTTTAATCTATATATTTTAGGCATTCCTATCTTAAGCCTCTTTATAGATGATATCAAAAGATAGTAGTAAGACAACAGTATAAAATGGAAATATTCAAATAGACTATGGAAAAACAATAGTTTCAAAGTTTAATACACATATTTGATTGTTCATCATGTGTTAAGTGAGGTTTATAAGAGTTTGGCATATATTAGCTCATTCAATGTTCACAACAAACAGATAAGTTAAATATAATTATTATTCTTGCCTTATAGATAATAGAAACAAAAAATTAAATAATTTGCCTAAAGTTTTACTGCTAATGAGTGGTCAGGATTTAAACAAGGTAATTCTGCTTTGAATGCAGGTCTGAAGAACTATTACCAGAACATCTCTTCTGCATTCACTCAATTTCTTTATTGCATATATAGAACAGTGATGTCCTAGAAGCTGATCAGAACCTGAGACTAGAAAAATGAGGTTACTTATGGAGAGGCAGGCAGATGGGTGCAGAGCAGGGAATAGAATTCCCTCTCCTATATGTGGGTTCATTTTTCTTCTCAGCAGCCTGAGTCTGAAGTGTGCTATGAAAATATGTGTCACACAGTGAAACCTGTGCATTTGTGATATTTGTCAAGATATAGTTGTCTGAATGTACAGAATTATTAAGATATACTCAAATACAAATGTAACACTGGGTAAAATAAATAAAACAAAAGACTTGTTACACAATACCAGTAAAATCCATGTAGCTTGTGTCAGCAATGTCTTTCTATAAATGTCTCAAATATTTCAAACCACTGAATTTAATTAGTATTGCTGGTATTAATATTCGAATCTAGAGAGTACCACTAGCCTATGTTGGAGGTCCAGACCTTTATGGAGTTTCCATTCTGAGAATATTACTGGGAATTCTCAGTTTTACTTCAGTATTTGTCCATAGGTCAGCCTTTCATTACTTCCTTGCTACTGGTAATCATCTACCCTTGTTCAGTACCCATCCCTGCCAATTCTTCCCATGAAACAATGAATGTTCTGGGAAAATGAGAGGAAGAATGGCTTGCTTCTGTCTGTGTTAATTTCAGTTGGGAAAGCCCAAAATTATGTTGTCTCTCAGTATTTCCAAATTTGGAGAAAATTCTATATTTTTTTCTTTTTTGAGTTGGAGTCCCACTCTGTTGCCCAGGCTGGAGTGCAGTGGCACACTCATGGCCACTGTAGCCTTGACCTGCCGGGTTCAGGCGATCCTTCTGCCTTAGCCTTCCTGGTAGCTGGAATTACAGGTGTGCACCACCACACCCAGTTAATTTTTTGACTTATTGTAGAGATGAGATCTCACCAATTTGCCCATGCTGGTCTTGAGCCTGTGGCCTCAAGCAATCCTCTCACCTAGGCCTCCCAAAGTGCTGGGATTATAGGTATGAGCCACCACACCCGGCCAAAAAATCTATCTGTTCTTATACACAACCATTCTTCTCCTCAGATGCTCACAGGTCAACAACTACCATATTGCTTCTATATCTATGCTGGGGGTACCAAGCAAGATGCCTTTTCCTCTTGTGACAAATTTTTCTTTCTAGGCACTAGGATATTACTTCTCAGATTTAGTTTTGCCTCCTATAAATCACAGTGGCAGTTTAAAATGTCTCCCTGTAAAGGAAAACCTAGAGTATCAGATTGGGGAACAGATACATTATGCGGAAGTGGAGAATGGGGCAGAGATGGAGAATAGGGGTAATCTAACTTCACAGGATGAATTCATCTATCAGCTAGTTCATTCCAGTCAGAGCACCTGCTTACATGAGTATAGAACTGAAAAATTCTGATGGAATAGATTTCTCCCTCCCCAGTTCAAGGCAACTTCTTCACTAATAGTTCTTTAGGCACTAGCATAAATTCCTCTGCTTTAAACACACTGGCAAAAATATGCCAAAAGTACACTTTATTGGAAAGAAATCAAAGGGCTTCTAAACTTTCTTGCACAAACCAACAAAGCCATAGGTTTCCATATCTTCAGTGATCTTAAGTGCATTCATTCTAGTATTAAAAATAGTCATAATTAAGATGTTTTTAAAGGCCTGGACTAAACATAATAGAAAATATCAATTCCCCCTTCTACTCTTAGAAAAGATGGGTAGGGACTGGTCACCACCATCTTTAGCTAAGAAGGACTTGATATGATGTTGGCTAGATTTAACAGTTTCTAGTACTTTGTACATACTAGATTTCCTCTAAATATGCTATGTATCAAAGTATCTTACTCAAAATATCAGAAAAGCCTTAAACCAAGAGTTGGAAGATTTGTAGCTTTTCCCTGAGACCATCAGTAACCAAGTGTATGATCCTGGACATGTTTTGTTAACCTTCCTGATCAGTTTTCTCATCTGCGAAATGAAAGGAAGAGATCATTACCTAGGTTCCTTACAGTTTGAAAATGTTTGGTTTTACCCGGCGTTAAACTGGGTGGAGGTGGATAAAATCAAGATAAGAAAGCACTGCACCCTGGATTAGTGCACAGTAAATCCATAAAATAACATTTTTGTAGTAGGAAGTCTCTCCCTGTCCCCTTTTTCCCTTCCTTCCTTCTTTCTTTATTTCCTTCCTTCTCCTCCCTCCCTTCCTTCTTTCTTTCCCTCTTCCTTCGGTATGAGATGGAAGATTAAGAATGGGGAATGATGGAGAGACTGAGTGGGCTGGTGAGCATCAACATTAGCAGACAGATTGCCATAGGCTATAGATTACTTACTTGATTAGAATGTTAAAATATGCTACTTGGGTCCTAAGGGAAAACTGTACAGAATACATTTTTGATGAAAGTTTAGCCAACTAAGAGAGAAAATACTGTCTTTAACAAGTTACCAATGTAATCAATCTTATAGTTTTAATTTTTAAGAGTCAAATCTGATATAATCTCCAAAAAATAACTCTCAACTGGGTACAGATCTAATATATCAGATATTTAACAGGAGCATATCAACACGAAATATTAACAGAAAATTGCTAATTAGCAGTTTTTATTCCTCATTCAGTGGCCTTACTAAGGAGTGATCAAGGACTCTGACTGAAATCTGGCCTCCTTTTTCACCAATTCCTCATTCATCAGCCTAAGGAGAGTATATTTAAATCCTTTTCCTGCTCTCAACCTTTATCAACTATGATCTTTCTTTTAAAGTGGAATCTGAGAATACTTAGAAGGCTAAAAAAATATTCCTAGCCTAAAGCAATATACCTGTCTAATTTGAGCAGCTGAGTAAAAATCACAGGCAATGAGTCAGTTCTTGTGTAGAAGCCTTAGCCATTTGAGCTTGATTGAAGTGGGTGATGGGCTTTTCTTCGCTTTGAAATGCACCGCAGTCAGTGCAATCAGCACTGAAGAATGCATATGAATATAAGGCAGCTAGAAGGTTTTCACATCTGGAGAGCAATTTTAAAAGGCAACGCTACAGTGTGTATACAAGCAGTCTAAGAGAAAAGTGGTGCATGAAATAAAAATGATGAGATTGAAGGAGAGATACAACCTGCTGTTTTTCCATTCTGAACTGGACTCTGTTCACAGGTAACGTCACAGTGAAGTTTAATGATTGAGCAACAAGCAGAAAACCCAATGCCATATGTTCAGTGTCACAGGGAATAGAGGCTGTTAACTATCTAAAGAGAAAAGGCCTCCTGAGGAGACTGAAAGTGACTTTCTGGAGGAGAGAAAAGACAGATAAGTAAGAAAACAGAAAAGATTGTGAATGTGAGGAAAAACAAACTGATTTCTGTAATTTCCAGCAAAGTATTTGGGTTTGGGTGATAGTGAGCTCCAGCTATGAGAAAGCACATCAGTCTTTGAGGAGTAGGGACGGTAATTTTGGAGGGCCCTTAGAAGGGGGAGAATGTTCAAGGATAACCAGGAAGCTCAACAATATACCTACCTATAAAGACCCTTCATCACCATCAAGCCAGGATACAGGAGCAAGAAGGAACTAGGACTAGACAGCTCCATATATCACAGTATGCAAATGTATAAACTCAGTTGCCAGATTGTTGGGTTCGAATCCCAGGTCTGCCATTTATCAGCTGTGAGGTCCTTGGGGAAACACTTTAACTTCACTTTTCCTCAGTTTCTCTCAGTTAGAAGAGTACTTGGCACTAGTCACACTGACTACATGTTCACTATTATTAAAATACCAACACATTTATGTTGTTCTATATGTTAACAAAATTCTCTCTATATATTTTGGAAAGTTTCAGAAATGTCAAATAGGAGAAAAGAGAATATCAAGCAAAGTGTGGTACTGAAAACTATCCAAGGAAATTTGTGTGTTTGTGTGTATAAAACGGTGGGCGGAATTAACTGTGTGCAACAAATATGCCGTTCTTGTTTTTCACGGAATCCAGTGGAAAATTTACTGAAGAAATGTTGTATACAAATTTTATACATAAGTGCTTTTCCAAGGAGAAGATTCTAACTTTCAACAGTTCTCAAAAAATTAGATATTTCTAGCCTACTCATCTGTAAGCATTTTTATAAAGAATATTTTATCACACACCTACCTTTCACAACTAATTAAAAGCCATGAATCTTACTCATGACTTAAAATACAGCTTGGTGTTCAACTCAGCTATGACCCTGACAGATGTCTGCTGGAATTCTTACTGAGGTGGGAATAACAGCTAATACAGCCAGAACTCAGTAAGTATGTGCACCGGAAAGGCTGTCTTCCTCTCACTTCCCACAAGCATGTATACTATGTCAACCCATCTTCCTAAAACCCAGTGCAAGAATTTTCTGAGCTCATCAATCTATTACTACTACAAACTTTTGAACACTTTTTAATATTTTAGTCTCAGTAAAGAGGACTCCTTCCTGCTTTTGCTTCAAATGCAAGACAAGTAGGTAATTGTACTTAGTATGACAAATTGAGTAGTACTATAGTTGACTCAATACCAAGATTTCTTTTTCCAGATATTAAAATGTTGTATTCATTTACCTACATTTCTTGTTTTTCTTTTTTTTCCCTTTGTTTTGGTTTATTTTTTATTTTATTTTATTTTTTTTTTTGAGTTGGAGTCTCACTCTGTTGCCCAGACTGGAGTGCAGTGGCCGCTCCCGGCCACCGCAGCCTCGACCTGCTGGGCTCCGGTGATCCTTCTGCCTCACCTTCCGGGTAACCGGAATTACAGG